>NW_016816204.1:3773674-3947769 GCF_001698545.2 Rhinopithecus bieti
TTGATGGGTGCTGACGAGTTGATGGGTGCAGCACACCAACATGGCACAAGTATACATATGTAACAAACCTGCACGTTATGCACATGTACCCTAGAACTTAAAGTATTATAAAAAAATTAAAAAATAAAAATAAAAAAATTACAAATAACATGTAAAAAAAAAAAAAGTAAATACCTAAAGTTAATACTAATCATAGCAAGTAACATATAAATCTCAGATCTCTAAGCTTTGCCTTGTTTCATAAATGTACCACTTTTGAATGGTCATACATTTGTAAAACAAGGTGGTACAATAAATAAATGGTGATTGCCAGGGGATGGGGAAGAGAGTAATGGGCAGTTATTATTTGATGTTTATTAAAATGGAGTTCCAGCGGGGCGATGAAAAAGTTCTGGTAGTAGTGATGCCTGTACAATAATGTGAATGTACTTTCTGCCACACGACTAACTGTACACTTAAAAATGGTTAAAGTGGTAAATTTTATGTTATATATATTTTATTATAATAGAAAGATGGATAAGCAGAGACTGATTTTTTTTTTTAATGCAAAGTTAAAAAATAAAAAGAAAGTACATTTCTTGCTACCCTCAGAGTCCTATAAAATAGGCCGCTTACTCACTGAATTGAATACCTCCTAGGAAAGGAATAAGCATGAGCAGAAGGACACGAACTACATCCATATCCAAACCATTGAGCAGATGCAGCAGAAGGGCTGGCCAGTCTAATTTCTCAGAGTTTATCAGAAAATCTTGCAAGGACTAGGAGCAGCAACTGAGGACAAGGTTTTTTTAAAGCCGGGGTGAGCTACAGATTTACACAGGAGAGTCACGTCTCATTTTCACTTTAATTTAAAAACTCTAAGCAGTTGGAACTTGCTTCTTGGTTGTCATGTTTTGCAATGTTTACTGCGCCATAAATGGCTAAGAAGCTATTTGCAGGGTAAAGAGATGAAAATGGAATCTGGCTTCTAAATTGACTTTCCTTGAACAAGAGAAGAAAAGCAGAAAAAACACAGTAAAAGAGCCCTTTTAAACAGGTGTTATCAGGGAAGCAAAGTGGTGGGGAAATTTCAAGCAAATGAGAAACAGCTAATGATTATCTTCAATGTTACTGTTTACTTATCTCAAGGAAGTTAACTCCGATACCCTACTAAGAGTGGGAAAAGGGTGCAGGGGAGTGTTACAGAACATCCAGCACCAAATCTACTACTTGTGTTTAGGTACTAACAACACTTACCAAGCGCAGACTGCAGAGGAAAATAACTCATAAGAAAGATAACACGCAACCAGGTTTCTAGGTGGGAAAAAGGTGGGTGGGCAGGAGAGGGGCTTAATCCTAAGCAAAGGTGGAAGATTCAGAAGCAGATCACTGAGACTGCTCATCTTCTGCACCCTGAGAAGTGGCCTCTTCTTCCCCATGTTGATCTGGCACTGAGTCACTTCTAGAACGCTCAAAGTATATGATCCCCTGATACCAGAAGTTCAACTCCAAGAGGAGAGAGATCCGGTACCACTTGTGCAGATATCTCCACAGCCTGATCAGTCCGTGGCACATAACAAGCACTCAAATGGTCACCATATAAGTGCTGTTCCAATTTCACCTAATCTTTACTGAAAAGGACAGCACAAAATGAAAGGCAATAAATTCCTGCTCTGGGAACTCCAGGTGACATAACTATGTTCTAGGGAAGAAACTGGTACCAAAGGTTGAAGCCATACGGAGATATCTGTGGATCCTTACAATGATTAATTCTAAGGTGTTTTTACATAAACTACAAATCCAAAAAAAAAATCAATGTAAAGAGTATTAGTTACACAAGAGTCCTGTTGTAACGTGACCAATCAGAAGACAAAGTACCACTTCACATTTAAACAGATTTTAAAAATAAGAACCAAACCAGGGCCAGGCATGGTGGCTCATGCCTGTAATCCCAGCACTTTGGGAGGCCGAGGCGGGTGGATCACGAGCTCAAGAGATCGAGACGATCCTGGCCAACATGGTGAAACCCCGTCTCTACTAAAAATACAAAAATTAGCTGGGCGTGGTGGCACATGCCTGTAGTCCCAGCTACTTGGGAGGCTGAGGCAGGAGGAACACTTGAACCTGGGAGGCAAAGGTTGCAGTGAGCCAAGATTAGGCCAGTGTACTCCAGCCTAGCGACAGATTGAGACTCCGTCTCAAAAAAAAAACAACCAAAAGGCAATAAATTAGTCCTATCTGTCAGCAATTAGTTTGAGGCTAGTGACACACCACTATACCTTTACAGAGGAGACAGCATACTTACTCTCTGGCTGGAAGACAAACTCATATCCCCAGACTATCAGCAGGGTCCACACGACACTCCATGCAATTAGCTGCCAGGGCTCATAGTTGGTGCAATGCCCATTTACATAATTCTTGGCTTTTGTGGAGTATACCTCCAAAATCTCTAAGTAGGGCTCAAAGGCCTTCTAGAAATACAAGAGAAAAATAGAAATATTACATTTAGAGAGAGAAAAGAAGTCTGTTCTTAGTTTGTACTTCAACTCGCATTTTTCAAGGGCAAGGTCAGCAATAATCTTATTATCATCTGCAGCCCTCAAGGCTTCTGTACTAGTCACTCCGGTAGCACTCCACTGCCACTTAGCAGCTAGTGGACTTTGAGACTATTTTTGATCTTGTGCCTATTTTATACAGTAAAAGGGTTAAGCTAGATCGTCCCTTCAGCCCTAAAGTTTCTATATGACTGCCAGAATCACTGTTCCACTCTCTTAACTCAAACTAATACCCCCAATATGAATGTCATATTTCTCTTCTCTATTTGAATCTTTCCTATTCTCTACCCTAGTGGTCAGCAAACTGGTTCTGTAATGAGCCTGACACTAAATTATTTTATATTTTAAGTGTTGCGAAGCAAAGGTCCTCCTTTACAACTACTCATCTCTGCTGCTGGAGTGCAAATATAGTCACAGTTAGTGTGTAAACAAAGGAACATGGCTGTGTTCCAATACAATGTAATTATGGGCACCAAAATTTGTATTTCATACAATTTTCATGTTCACAAAATATTCTTTAACAATTTTTAAAATGTAAAAATCATTCTTAGCACAAGGACCATATAAAAGAAGGCAAGAGCCAGATTTGGCTTGTAGGCCACAATTTACCAATGCCTGCTCTAAGGCCTTACTTGACTCTTAGCAACCATATCTTATCATCATGTGTATTCCTCAAAACACCTGGTACAAGCAAGAAAAAACATGTCCTCTGTAAACTTACCAGAGTATCTCATTCACGAGAATTCCTCTCTCCCTTTAAATTATCCTCCAGTACTCATTTGTGATAAGTCCTATACAGAGCTTATCACAACCTGCCTTGCAGTCTACTCATCTGTTTCTTATCTCCCTTACTATATGGTTAGGTCCTTGAAGACAGACCAGTTCTATTCATATGTACAATCCCCTACAATGCCCTGTACAAACTAAGGTCGTTTTATAGTTTACTATTCATTCACTGAATCAACATTAATTAAGCATCTCCAGGGTTGAAGGCAGTAAGCTGGGGAAGTGTTCAGGTACATATCATAGTTCCAAGTCTATACTGAATTTACAGTCTAATGCAAGAGGTAGATGTGTGTCCATACACACACACAGGCATGTACATACATAAACAAATCACTAAAACTTCTCAGGGGAATAGTCACAAAAAGCATATAAGTGCCAAGATGAAGCACTGAGGAAGGACTATTTAACTCTGAAGAGATAAAGATAATGACAGAGGGTAAAATTTAAGCCGGTTAAGAGGGTGAAAGAAAATTCTCTAAGTAGAAAAGTTAAAAGGAAAAAAATCACACCAGAAAGAGAGGATAGTAGCTGCAAATGCATAAAAAGAGTCTGCATATGGCAAAAGTTCTATGTGGCAAAGTGTAAGCTACATGATGGCAGGGACCATTTCTGTCTCATCCAGTGCTAAATCCCCAACATGTGGCAGAGTGCCTGGCACACAATTTATACTGAATACAAACATGGACAGTGGCTGACAGTGCCCAAGTAACAGTGACCAAGTAAATGAGTGAACACTTAAATCAGAGACCTGAGGCTGGGAGAAGTATGCTAGGTTCATGATATGGTTTGGATACCTATCCTCCAAATCTCATGTTGAAATGTGATTCCCAGTGTTGGAGATGAGGTCTGGTGGGAGGTGACTGGATCATGGGGGCACATCTTTCATGAATGGTTTAGTACCATCCCCTTGGTGATAAATGAGTTCTTGCTCAGTTAGTTCACGTGAGATCTGGTTGTTTAAAAGTCTAGGACCTTCCCCCTTTCTCTTTCTTGCTCTCACTCTTGCCATGTGACATGCCTGCTCAAGTTTTGCCTTCCACCATGATTGTAAGCTTCCTGAGGTCTCACCAGAAGCAGATGTTGAAGCCATGTTTGTACAAATATGCAGAAACGTGAGCCAATTAAACCTCTTTTCTTTATAAATTACCCAAACTCAGGTATTTCTTAACAACAATGCAAGAATGGGCTAATCCAGTCCAAAAGGACTTAGAAAAACTGATATATAAACTGATAGGAACTTTTTTAAAGCAATTTGCAATGTATACAAATAAACACATTCAAGGATATTCATTTCAGTATTCTCTGTAATAACAAAAGGGAAAAAATAATGTAAATGTCCACCCACAGAAGAATGGTTAAATAAACTGTAATACGTGCATTTTATGTACCCACACTATGAAACATTAAAAAGAAGACAGATCTACATGAACTACGTAGAAAATTTCCAGAACATAGTATCAGGTAAAAATAAGTAAATTACAAACAGCAGCAATAAAACAAAACAAAGGGCATAGATTTTTAAGTACGTGAGTAATTTTGTCGGTTGTGGGTACAGATCATTCAAAATTTTCAAGTTCAAGTTCAAGAGACTGGTTAACTATGATGTTAATAGTTAATATCACTATTAACTACGGTAAGACTAGAAGAGGAAGGGAAAGTAAAGAAGGTAGAAGATGTTTTGAGAAAAAGATAATGATACTGACTTAAATATATTCCTATTGGATAACCACATCCAATGTTCTAGTAGGAACATGAAAGCTTAGAAAAAGGACAGATACTCAACAAATGTTTGTTGAAAACATTTATACCTGCAATGGACTGAATGTTTACATCCTCCCAAAATTCGTATGTTGAAATCTAACCCTCAAGCTGATGGTGGAAGAGGGAGCCTTTGGAGGTCTTTAGATCATGAAGGCAGAGACCTCGTGAATAAGATTAGTGACTTTATAAAAGAGACCCCAGAGAGCAAATCTGCCCCTTCTACCATGTGAAGACACAGTGAGAAGACATTTTCTATGAACCATTTTCACGAAGGCTACCTTCCAGGAAGAGGGCCTCATCAGGCACTATATCTGCTGTTGCCTTGATCTTGGGCTTCCTGGCTTCCTGGCCTCCAGAACTGAGAGAAATGGATTTTTGTTTATATACCACCACGTTTATGGTGTTTTGTTATAGCAGCCTGAAAGGACTCAGACAATACTCTTAGTAATTAGACTGTGGTATAAGGTAATTAACATTAGACAACTGTCAGGTTCCCTGGAGGGCTACCCATGGAGACAGTTTATCTGCAATTCCCCAATAGTTCTTGGTGGCCATTCCCCAGAGCCCACTGCTGCATCAACTACCTCAATCCAAAGCAATGGCAATACCAGCCAAAACCTGGGAAAGACCAGAGGAGTCTATCATCAAAAGTATGTCATGATTTCTATCATTATAAAGACTCGTCTAGTGTGAAAGTTGTGGTCAAACCAGATGGTTAAATACTGTGTATGAACGAGATGATGAAAGAACAATCATTCAGATTAGCTTTTCTTCTGGTGATACTAATTCTTAATTCACCCAGAAAACAGAGGCTACCAATGTCAAAAGATGACTATAGATAATATGAACAATTCAAAGCACTGAATAAAAAAGTAATATAACTAGGACTAGGGTGACAGCAAAGAACCAGCAAATGCGAACTAATTTTTAGAAGCCTTAAAATTAAGATATAAAGACATTCCTCACTAACATTTAAAAAATTATATTTAGCAAGAATATATTTTCTTTGTATGTGCTTTGATTCTTACAAAGATAATGGCAATTCTTAAATTCAAAGGGGATCCTTTAAAAGGAGATATATCTAAATTCTTTAACACCAAAGACAGAATGACACTGTAGTTGGATGGGTCCTGACAAGCTTTTTGAGTAGTCAACTAGTTGATCACAGAAATTACATCTCCTGGCATCATTCTAAGGTTCTCCTAGGTTACTACAAACAACCTAGGCTCAGTCCCCAATGCAGATGCAACTCACAACACTGATAGCTCACTGAATTATTGGGCTCTGTGGCGTAATGCATCCTATCTCCTTGGAATAAAGGATGATGCAGTTCCTCAGGGCCTTGAAAACAGTACAAACCCCAGGCTGGGCCCTGATGCAATACTCCAGCCCTTGGGAAGCACAGAATCTAAGAGCTGAAGGGAACCTGGAAGATCAAGTCTAACATTTTCATTTTACAAGCAGAGACCCCAAAGTGAAATGACAAGACTATGCTCATACAGACATGCTTGTGTTTAAGTGGAGTGTAGGAACGCGTGCCTCTTGACTCAGTATTCAGCACTCTTTCAATTCTTGATTTTTAGTATTCATAGGCAGAGGAGTAACACATTACAATCCAGCAGCATCCCAAGAGTTTTCTTTTCACAATTTATGTTCTTGACAGGATCTACCTTGGATACATGGTACCATGTATAACATACTAAAATTATACAGTTAGGTCATGACTATAGATAAACATCTAGATCAACCTTGTCCAACATGCAGTCCAGGACAGCTCTGAATGTAGCCCAGAACAAATTTGTAAACTTTCTTAAAACATCATGAGATTTTTTTTTGCAATTTTTATTTTTTTTAAGCTTATCAGCTATCATTAGTATATTTTACGTGTGGCCCAAGACAATTATTCTTCTTCCAATGTGGCCCAGGACAGCCAAAAGATTGGACACCTCTGATCTAGATAGAGATGGCACAGAAGTTAATGTGATTATAATTACTATTCCCACTATGTCTTTTTACTTATAGCAGTACAGTACTTTTTGTCTATGTATCTCTGAATATATACTTATAATTCTTAGGCTTCTATTTATTTCAACTTTATCAATGTATTGTGTCTCTGGAAATACAAGAACTGTGAATGGTCATCCATGAAGGCCACTAGCTTACTGTGCAATTCCAGGTAAATTATTTCACCAACTTTTATGTTTTTATGTAGAAGAAGAAACATTAAGAACAATACAGTCATAAAATAAGCTGCATCTGTATATGTGTGTGCCTGGGTGGGAATAGGGGACAGGGGAGTTTATCTCCAACCCTTGCTTAATAGAACAGTAGTTTTGGTAATTTCTAGAAGTAAAACATTCCTTCCTTCAATGTTATAAAATTGGAAAGGTATTCCTCTAGAATAAAAAAACAAACAAAAAATTATTTGCCCAGTGAATGAATAATATTTTTGTAAGTATAATATTAAAGGAAAAAAACAAACTCTGATAAACCTTAGCAGTAGGAATATTCATAATATTAACTACTTTAAAGAGCTATTGTCAAATAATGAGTAAACTAGCCTTTCTCTTGTTTATTCCATTTCCAATCCAATGATTAGATTTCAGATGATACCCAAAAGGCATCAAAATAGTACTCAATAATCCTAATCATTAGACAAAAGGCAGCTCCTAGAATTTATGGGAGCTTGGTAGCCCAATCTCCCCAATGACATAAAACTCTTTCAGCCTTCACTTTAAGGGTGCAAGACCTTTTCGTGAATGTAATCAACAGCAGAAGGCTACAAATATTGTAAATTTGGGCTATGCTACTTGTTAGACCACTGAGTTTCAAACTGTTCCAATATGTGTATTAGATTCTACGTGTATGAGATTGTGTTGTAAATTTATTTTACAACACAATCTAATACATGTAGAAACAGAAAGATATAAAACCAAAAGTTTCCAAAATAATACTTAGCACCTTATTACTTGTAACGTACTCACATTTCTATTTCTTCCTTCTTTAACGCTTGATCTACTAAACTGATTTTGTGTCCCTCTAAATGGATCATAATCTGCAGTTTTAAAACCAGTGCTTCAGAGTGATTTTACTTCTTGCTTCCTTAAATTTAGAATGTGGTTGTGTGAGGGAGCTAACACTAATGTTATTTTCCACTCTACACAATCTCAGTGCTTTTTATACTTATGATTTATTTTCTTAACATTTTTGTGAGGTCAAGAATATGATCTGAAGTCATGAGTTACTTCCTAACAGTAGAACACAGCCATCCCCAGTGATACTAAACTCTTTTAATCTCCAAATCACTTCAAGAGAGCAAAAGATTCCAGAAGCAAACTTCCAATAGTAGCACTACCCACCCCTTGCTACCTCCAAAAAAATCTTAAGAACTGGTACTGCTCGTGACCAAATACCAATTAGGCAGTGATTTTTTTCCTTATTAAATTACTTCAGCATCAATTGATACCTAAAGAAACATTCTACCAATGAATATTACTAAAAGAGAAAAGTCCTCTGGCAAACATTTCCAGACCCACACTGGATGATGCATCTTTCCTTGGAGCTAATACAATCCTTTCTCCATTACTCAACAGGGCTAACTACCTGCTATGATTTGAGTGTCCCCCCTAAAACTCACAATGAAATTTAATTGCCATTATAACAGTGTTGAGAGGTGGGATCTTTAACACGTGATTTAGATTAGGAGTGTTATGTCCTCATGAGTATATTAATGCAATTATCTTGGGAGTGGGCTCCTGATAAAGGATGATGTCTTGGCCCATCCCCTATAGTTCGCGTGCTCACTTGCCCTTCTGCCATGTTATTATTCAGCAAGAAGGCCCTCACCAGATATCAGTGCCATGCTCTTGGACTTCCCAGCCTCTAGAACCATGAGCCAAATAAACTTCTATTGTTTATAATTACCCAATCTGTGGTATTCCGCTATCACAGCAGAAAATGGACTAAGACACCATGTATACTTGTTTTATTCAAAAGCAATGGCATCTCCATTCAGGTAGTCCCTCAAAGCTATCTACCATGCCAACCTAGAAAGAGCTCTGCTCTGTAATGTTGTCTCTGCTATACATATGCCTACTGCTGTTTAAGAGTTTCAGTCATTCAACAATTATTTTTGGAGTGCCTACTACATGAAGGCAATATTTTATAGGGATCAGAGTTCATCCACTTGTTTCACTCAAAACTTTCTCTTCCCTCTAAAACTCAGATTTGGTGACCCCCGATTATAGATAGAATAAAACTAATTTAGAAAAAGAGGCCATGACAACATGCACAGGAAGGAGTGAAGCACTTAAAAAGTATTAACTTTTTAATTTGGCCAGGCACAGTGGCTCCTACCTTTAATCCCAGCACTCTGGGAGGCCAAGGCGAGTAGATCACCTGAGGTCAGGAGTTTGAGACCAGCCTGGCTAACATGGGGAAACCCTGTCTCTACTAAAAATACAAAAATTAGCCAGACATGGTGTACACCTGTCTATTCGGGAGGCTGAAGCGTAAGAATCGCTTGAACCTGGGAGGCGGGGGTTGCAGTGAGCCAAGATCGCACCATTACACTCCAGCCTGGGCGACAGAGCAAGACTCTGTCTCCAAAAAAAGCATTAACTTTTTAACGTAATTAAAATAAATTTATTTTATAAAATAATTTTATCTTTTAAATTTATTAAAATTTAATTTAATGAGAATACATGGCCTTATATAACTTTAAAACTCTAAATGGCTTTCATGTTGTTTTATTTGTACTTTATAACTTCATGAGGCTATTAGATTCAGAATGTATAGGTCATTTACACATTATAAAGTACTTGTAATCCCAGCACTTTGAGAGGTTAAGGCAGGAGGATCCCTTAAGGCCAGGAATTCAAGACTAGCCTGAGCAACATAACAAGACCCTATCCCTACAAAAAAAAATTTAAAAAACAAACAGACAAAAAAAAAAAAGCAGGCATGGTGGCACACTCCTGTAGTCCCAGCTACTCAGCAGGGTGAGGCAGGAGAATCACTTGAGCCTGAGCATTTGAGGCCTCACTGAGCTATGAGCATGCTACTGCACTCCAATACAACTTGGGCAACAGAGTGAGACTCTATCTCAGGAAAGTGAAAGGGAAAGGCAAAGGAAGAAGGAAAGGGAGAGGGAAGGAAAAGGAAAGGGAAAAAGGAAAGAAAAGAAAAAAAACCTATGTGCAGTATCACTTTATAGATGGGGAAAACTGAAGTCAAGAAAGGTTAAGTGACTTGCTGGGTCAAACTTACAGGTCAAACAGAAAGAGGCAAAGTCAGGACTTCATACTCAGAGCTGAATTCCACAAGATACTGGAACCATCTCTCAGGCTTCAAAACATTATAAATATCTACATACTAATTGGAAAAGTATGACCTAAAAGAAGAAAACCAAAGAACTATAAGTAAAGCCAAACAGGGGAACCAACAAGATATTCCAATGTATTGTCTCTTTACTGTTTTGCTCACATTAAAGAAAAACAGGCTGAAGATCAAAGAAAAACATTCCTGCTGACAGGCTGACCCACTCTACAAATAATTTTTGAACTGCCACAGGCACACAGATTCCCTGCCAAGGAAAATGTGGCAATTTTGCTCAGTGGATTATTGCACAGTGCTAAGTGAGTGAAGGTTGTATCATCAAAACTGAAGTGCACACAAACCAGTTTCCTTGGGCTTCCATAACAACTTGTACCTCTCAAACTGACTCCTTGTCTGAATATGGTTTGCTGGGCCACAACAGAGACATAGGGCCCTGAGTGTAAGTCTGTTATTCACTTGAGGAAATGTTCAAAACAGTAATGCCCTAATGATTTCACTGATCTCTATAGCTTCATTACAGAGTCAAGTTTCCGGGAAAGCTACTTCCCTACAGAAAGTTCCCCTTCACTCTCCTGTACAATGTCTTCTTCGCATTTCTTTCTTTCTTTTCTTTTTTTTTTTTTTAGACAGAGTCTCGCTCTGTCACCCAGGGTGGAGGGCAGTGGCACAATCTCGGCTCACTGCAAGCTCCGCCTCCTGGGTTCACGCCATTCTCCTGCCTCAACCTCTGGAGAAGCTGGGACTACAGGCGCCTGCTACCATGCCTGGCTAATTTTTTGTATTTTTAGTAGAGACAGGGTTTCACCATGTTAGCCAGGATGGTCTCGATCTCCTGACCTCGTGATCTGCCCTCCTCGGCCTCCCAAAGTGCTGGGATTACAGGCGTAAGCCACTGTGCCTGGCCTCTTCTTGGCATTTCTAATGTGCCACGTTTCCAGTGTGCCTCAAATCAGGGTATTTCTCAAGAGTCACTCAGGGTCAAACTGCATTAGCCTATTGCATTGTCAGTTAATTTGTCCTAGAAGGAAAGAATTCAACTCTGGTTAGGGAGAATAACCAAATAATTTTAATATATGAACTCTCTATGGTAACAGGTGCTGATAAGAGTACAAATTAGGAGGAGGATATGTCTTATATCTCCTATACTGCCTAAAACAGCATCTTCAACACACCAGGAACTCAACATTTATTCAAATAAAGTAAAGTAATTATGATATTGCCTATACTTTTGACAGTTTTGTTTTGCAAGATCCTAGGATGTTTCTGCCCCCTCTCCCACATCTATCCTATTTAAGCTTAACAAGACACAGTGGCAGTGGGTTGAATCTGCAGAGGAGAATGGCTGGTTAACTGTAACTGGACTCTGCACACAGCGGCACTCTGCCTACAAGTTCACAAGGTTCATCACATCATAGGCCATCAGAGCTGAATCTGTCCTTCACAGATGAAGACATTGAGGCCTACAGGTCACAAAGGTCGGAAATAGTGGGGCCGGGACTCAAATCTTCTGGTTCAAAATGCATTGTTTTTTCCACTGCCTAGTTTTTCAGAGCCAAACTATCAGTGGCACAAATCAGGAGATCAACAGTTCTCACAGTCCTGTCAGCCAGTTTACTCCAAGAGCCAAAGGAAAGGCTCTCATCTTCACTACACTCCCAATGAAGGCATACAGAACTTCCAGATGACCTAAAAGCGTCCTACAACGGCTGAGCATTTTGGGGAAGTGAACTGCTATCGTACGGCCTCCTCGAACGGCAAACTTCATTCTTCTCTGAGCTAGAGACTTACACTCAAACTACTTATCTGCTTACAAAAGAAAGACGGAAAGAAATTAGTTTGAAAAGTACTTCAGAAGAGTTGTCTTCAAAATCACAAAATGTTACTGTCTGAAGGAAACTTAGAGACCACCTATCATCCAATCTCATTTCAGTGATGAAGAAACTGAGGCCAGAGACTAATACCAAAATGTGCCTTCCCTGGTTTCAAACCAGAGGCACAGCCCCCATGAGAATCTAACTTCTTCTTCAATGTTCTTTCCACGAAGCCAGCGGGGTCCATCGATATCATCCAAGAAGCACGATTCCTGGAATGAATCATCTTCCTGGTCAGAATACCCCACCCAGAGGGTCACTGAGTGCAGAATGTGTATTTTGTAAACCTCCCTCAGGTGATTCTGACAGGCAACCCTGCTTAAGAATCGCTTCTCTTCCCCATCCTTTTCTTTCATTAAAAGATGACCCAGTAGCTGACTTAACATACTACTGACACCCAATCACCAAACGTAATGGCTACCCGGTATTCAGGTAGTAGTGAAAAGATACCCACCGAGCCTTCCTGGGAAGTGTTAGAAGTCAGGGCCCAGTCACGTCACTCTACTAGATATCAAATCATTGTTCCTAGCTAATATTTTTTCTTTGGCCAGATATTAATCAAAATCAAAATCTTCTACCCCACAATCTTGCAAAGACGACAGAATTTGTTATTTGTTTTCCTGAACTATTCAACACTCAATACTTCTTCCAGAAGGACCATAAATCTGAGCTTTAAAGCGGGAATGGGCTGTTGAGGAAAAGAAAAATCTGTTCTACCCAGTTCAAATGTTACTCTAAGGACTCAGCTTCAGGTTAGGGAGTGAAGTTAAAATACAGAAGAGACTCAGAGAGTTAGTATATTTATTCTTATCAACTTCTGCACCACCCCCCAAAAAAACACAGAAAGCAAAGCTAATTTAATCTGATTTTCTTTCATATTACATATTACTACAGAACTCAAGTAAACAGGTAAGAAAACACTATTGTCTTTATAGCCTCCAAAGGCATTAAAGTTTATCATCAAAAACACATCACAACCCGAAAGGGAAAATCTCCTTGGGTCATTAAAGAAGAACTGAGCAACAAAACCAGACAGCCATTCCAAGCAACCAGTAGTGACTATGAGAAATGTTTGAGGAAACTGAATCATCAATTCTTAGGAGACAAAAAGAAAACCACATACTTCCCCCAAAATTCCACTATGTGAGTCAAGAGATCCAGTATCTGAGAAGTTGGTCTCAAAAAGTTTAAGAGTCTACATTTTCCCTTCTAGCCAGGCCTTGCCAGATACGTACACTTGGTACCATTCCCCAAGCACTAACTGCTCTACACTTCGCACAGGAGTATTCAGCCAAAGCATCTTTCCATCCCTGAAATAAGAAAAACATCTTGGCCACAGAAAGGACACATATATGAAATGTTTCCAAGTCATCAGAAGCGCACTCATGGAAAACTAAAGCTTATAAGTTCCTAAAAGCTGAACCCGAAACACTGCTAAATGGTCACTTTATTAATTTACTTGTGGTCAAGACAAGTGAACGCAGACGCTGATTCTGTTAAGTAACAATTCTGAGCACCTCTCTTCTGAAATACATTTTTAAAAGTATCAGGAGGAGCCTATACTAGGAGAGAAGACTAAAATGCATAAAACTGAATTCAATAAGCAGAGCAACACACTGAAGGACACAGAGGTAAGAGCAATTACCAGTTATATAGGAAAACAGACTCCCAGCCTAAGGCAAGCAGGTAAGATATGGGGGGAAAAATATATAAATTTGCACATGGAATGTTGCTAAGTTTGCTAGGAACTCCCAGAGTCTCCAACAATAAATAGTTAAATGACTTTCTGTGCACATGTATAGAGGTTATATTTCAAAGTACAAACAAGTTTCATCATTCTCTAAAAACTAGAAATGATAATTTTCTTGGATAATAAGCAAGATCTAGTGGAAAAGATCCCGCATTTCTCACACAGAAAGAAGTCTTAACTTCTCTGAGCATATCAAGCCTGGGAAAGAAGGGCAGAGGTTAGTTGACTTCTCCCGTCCCATACTTAACAATTCTCTGTCTTTGTCACGGAGTTAAGACACTTAGACTTTTCATAACCGTTTGTAGAAATTCCTTCCCTACAATAGTCACCCTGCTATTAGAGATGAGAAATACTGGATATTTGCAGAGAAGTGTAACCTAACTAAAGCTATTTCCCTAGAGATTTCCAACATGTAAGCCTGCTCAAAAGAATAAGCAGGGACCTATCCCTAGGACTCTGACCTTCAACCTATTTAAACACCCTTTGGAAAGTGTACCTTCGAAATTACCAAGAACCTACTTTTAAAAGCTGAAGTAAGCAGCTGAGTAAATTTAATTTAAAATTAATATTTGGAAGAGTTTCAAACGTTGTGATATCTGTTGAAAGTGAGCGGGAAAGTGTGCTTCTGTGATGTTATATGTATATATTGGCTTTCATCCACGGTTCCTGGTTCATAACCCCATAGCCCTTGTTACAGTCTTCTGTTATAGTGTTGGGGCACCTTGGGCCTCAGGAAACAGAACCTCTCTCGACCTTCTCCTGTGCTCCTTTTACCCGCATCAAGGCAAGACTCCAGTCCAATTGTGGGCCAAAAAACCCTTATTCCTGGGAGGGTTGTGCCCCATATTCTGGGGAAAGAAGGCTGCACAGAAAGGCCAACAAGAACCTAAACAGACAGGCCGTGCTGGGTTTCCAGTCAGTCTATTAGTACGAGATTATGCCTCCTGTGTCCAGTCACATTTCTACATGGTTGTCAATCATGCCTATGTAATGAAAACCCAAAAGGACAGGGTTCAGAGAGCCTCTGGATAGCTGAACACATGGAGGTTCCTGGAGGGTAGTGTATCCAGGGAGGCATGGAAGCTCCACACCCCTTTCCCTATACCTTACCCCATGCATCTCTTCATTTGTAACCTTTGCAGTATCCCTTAAAATACACCTGTAAACCTAAGTAAATGTTTCCCTGAGTTCTGTGAGCTGTTCCAGCAAATTAATCGAATCCAAGAGGAGGTTGTAGGAACCTCAACTTGAAGACAGTCAATCAGACATTTCAAAGGACCAGACTTGTGACAGGTTGAGGTTGGGGAAGTCTTGGGGACTGAGCCCTCAACCCGTAAGATCTGACGCTATCTCCAGGTAGACGGTGTCAGAATTGAATTAGAGGATACCCAGTGATGTCTACCGCTTGCAGTGTGGGGAAAAAAATCCCACACGTTTGGTCACGTAAGTCTTCCATGTTGATTGTCGGGGTGTGAGAGTACAGGAGAGAGAGTGTTTTCCCTACGGCTTCCAATGAAAAATTATGCATTATCTGGGATGCCCCTCTGGGTTACCAGATTCTGATTATGAGGAGGCTGTTTACAGCTCTGAAAGTTGTAGATAACTGACAGCAGTGCAAAGTAATCTAGATCCCTAAATACGCAAATTCTGCCCTGCCACGGAAGGGTTCAGCTGACTTTCCTCCCCCTAGGACAGAGAGTTGTTTTGCCTCTATTTGCACATTCATTTGATATTCCTGATCTATAAATCAGCAGCTCTTTGGACTTTCCCTTTGAACCAGTTACAACATCTGCCTGGTTTCCTCTTTTGGAGTAAAATAAAATATTCAACATATGTTCATTTTATATCTGTATGAGAGTCAGGATATTAGTTTTGAAAATTATCTTTTAACAAAAGCTAGAGATCTCTGCTGTTCCACAGACTCCTCTAACCCCCAGAAAATGCTTGCAAACATAAAATCTTATATAATTACAAAGAATTCAGGACATCCCAAAGGCCAGTCATAAGGGTCCATATTCCCCAGTTAATAACTTCTGTTCTACAATAAATCATAGAAATAGCCTCAGTATTACCAAAGGTCCTACATAGGTAAAGTAAGCCCAAGACCCTGTGTCTCCTGTAGGTGAGAACAAGAGACATTGTTAGATATATCCGTTACTTAAAATTCTGTAGGAAAAGCCCTCTAACTGCAATAAAAAGGAGTGTAGCTCTGATCCATGCTCCAACACGGATGAACCTTGAAACCATTAAGTGAAAAAAGTCAATCAGGAAAGACCACATATTTACTTTATGGTTCTGTTTACATGAAGTGTCCTGACAAAGCAAATCTACAGAAAGTAGACTGGTAGTTGCCGAGGACTGGTGAGAAGGAAATAAGGAAGTGACTGCTGAGTACTGGGTTTCTTTGGAAAACGTCCTAAAACTGATCGTGAGGATGGCTGCACAACTGTGAATATACACACGATTGTGAATATACACACAACTGTGAATATACAAAACACCAGAGCTGTACACTTTAAAAAGCATCATGACCTAACAATTCCATTTGTGTTCACCAAATGTCCCTTCAGCTAAGAAACCACCTAAGATTCTTTGGATTCACAGGCTCTCTTTTAATACAAAATAAAATTTAAAAGGCCTTCTGAAAAAGTTTCTAAATGTGCCAAGCACCGCAGAAAGTGCAATTCCAGAAACAGAGAGTAAACCTCTAGACTCCAAACGAAAGCAACCATAACTACCTAAGAATAACTTCTCTAAAGGTATATTTTTACACGTTTATAACCAGGATTATTAACTGCTAAAATGATGAACTTTTAAAGAATATTATTTTTTTCCCAGCAATTCCTAAGCACATACTGTAGCAACTACCCAGATATCTGAAAAGGACAGTGACCTTTGAGTATTCCCCTGAACTGTCACCTCACCACTACTCTTGTGGACTTTGAGAGTCATGTTAATGTGTTCTACAGAAAGGCAGCTGTGATGTCCTAGAAAGTCTGGACTGGTAATCAAAACCTTCGGCTCTAATTTTAGCTCTCACTTAGAAGCTGTGTGATGTGTGGCACAACACTAAACCTCTATGCAACTGGATTTTGCTCATCTGCAAAAATAGATGCCATTGGGATAATTCAACAAAAAGTTCAGGAGGAAAAAAAAGATACCACCATCCACTCACAGGGTTGTTGTGAATATTAAATGAGATAAGGTAATAAGAAAATGACTGCAGATAATAAACACTCATTAAATATTTAGTGAACCTGAATTCTCTGATGATAAACATTTTCCTTTTCTCTTCAATAAGCAACAAGGAAAAGCAACCTTCCCAGTCACAAAGGACCTGGAAGAGGCTTTAGGTAGTTTGATTCCCATGCCTATGTTGCTTTTCTTACGGACGGTGGTAATAAAACACACCTAGTAATGAGCTATTTCTCAGTTTTCTAAGAAAGATGTTAAGTCAACTCTTAACCTTCAACAATCTATTAAATCAATCAGAAGGCTTCGAGTGCCCTCTGGCCTACCTATAAAAACAGGATGAGACCATCCTGGCTAACACGGTGAAACCCCGTCTCTACTAAAAAATCCAAAAAAAAATCTAGCCGGGTGAGGTGGCGGGCGCCTGTAGTCCCAGCTACTCGGGAGGCTGAGGCAGGAGAATGGCGTAAACCCGGGAGGCGGAGCTTGCAGTGAGCTGAGATCCGGCCACTGCACTCCAGCCTGGGCGACAGAGCGAAACTCCGTCTCAAAAAAAAAAAAAACAAAAAACAGGATTAAATCAGTTACTGACTACCTTTACAGATCATAAAGCTCTGTGTTTTCAGTCATCCAAACAGACTGTTGGCTCCTGTGGTCATGATTCTTGGGAAAGCATTTGAAAACGTCTTCAGAAAGGACTGGGTAACAGTCTCAGGCCTTCTTCCACACTGGCCCAATACAGTCAGACAGGGAGCAGACTTACCACGGCATCCTCATAGTTGCCTTACATCCCCTTTCAGAAGAATGTGAAAACAGAATTTTCAATTTGCCTCAATTGTCTCAAAGACTCGGTGCCATTAAGACTGGAACTCAATATAGAATTGATCTATTCCTTTTTAGACCCATCTGCCAAAATGAATTCAAAAAAATGAAATTAAATGCTTCAGCAAAAGCCTCCAAACAACATGGTCCCCCAATATTGAGTATAAAGTGTTACTACAATAGCCACTAAAAATCTAAAGCATTCTAGAAGATTATGATTTTAACCTGAGAATTAACTACTACAAATATTTTAAATTCTGCCCTTAACACGGCCCTTTTCATACTTAAAAAGAATTAAGGTTGCTTTGTTCCCACCCAATTGTGTATTAACATTTATAGACTAGATAAACAAGAATGTAGTAGGCTTTACTCTCTGGGGAAATTACAGAAAAGGAAGGGCATTTCGTATTTTAGAATTGCCTGTACAGGCTGGGCACGGTGGCTCACACTCATAATTGCAGCACTTTAGGAAGCCAAGGCTTCTCAATGAGGATGGTAAGAGCCCCAGAATTCAAGGCTACAGGGAGCCATGATCGTACCACTGCACTCCTGCCTGGGCAACAGGGTGAAACCCTGTCTCAGAAAAAAATAAAAATAAAAAATAAAATAAAAGTGCCTATACAGCTTCAGGAAAGAGCTCTCAGTGCTCTCCTCCATGTGTGGTAGATGACAGAAATTTAACATTTGCTGCCCAAAGCTAAATCAATAAGTTATATATTAAAACTCTCTGGGAGTGTAAATTAGTACAACCACCTTGGAAATCTGGCAGCACACATTACCACACAGCAACTCTACGTTTTATGTTTACCAGGACACGTTCAAGAAGGCAGCAGCGTCATTCACAATAGCCAAAAAAATAGAAATATAAATGTTCTACAACTACAGAACAAATTCGTTACAATACAGTTATACATTGTAACACTACACAGCAACAAGAAAGAAAAACTAATGCTACCTAAGAACATGACTGAATCTCACAAACACAATATTGAGCGAAAAGGCCACTCACAAAAGAGAATATACTGTATGTTTCCACTTTACGTAAAGTTCAAAATAAGCAAAACTAAGCAAAACCTTTGGTAGGTTTCAACTGGGAAGGGACATTAGGAAGCTGGCTGGAGTGCTGGAAATGTGCAATATCTTGATCTGGGAGTATATTCATACATAAATATTTACTGACCTAGATCATTAAGATTTATGCCTTTTACTGTATGCAAATTGGACCTCAAAAAAAAAAAAAGCCCTATGATTTTTTTAAACTCAAAATGACTCATTCACTTTATGGGATAACAGAACAAATCACTGATACATAAAGCCTGAATAACGAGCTAGGACTGTTCTGCAGTTTCTGCCTATACTAACAGGCAACTCATTCATTTGTCATACATTTGCAGTTTCCTATTTCATGACAAAAAGCTGATGTAGCTATATTACGTTATGTCAAAAAGCAAATTATATGAAAAGTTCAACTTACAAGATGTAATAATTTTAAATCTGAATGCACTTAGTAACAAAACCTCAGCAAATATACAGCAAAATCTATTAATAATAGAACTAAAAAGGAGAAATAATTGACAAGGCATATGACTTGAAGAGGCAGCCACAAAACAGAAAATCCAAGTGGTCGGTAAACATTGAAAAGAGTACTTAACCACATCAATTATCAGGAAATACATATGGAAATTACAATTACATTTATCTGCTTACCAGATTGGCAAAAAATAAGCTTTATAAATATCAGGTTTGCCAAGTTGGGTGGATATAACTCTCATATATTGTTGATAGTGGTATAAATTGTATTGGCCTCTTTAGAAAAGTTTAACAATATCTAGTGAAGTTAGGCATGTACGCCTTTACAATCAGCAATTCCACTCCTAGGCATAAATCCCAGAAAAACTCTTGTACTTGTGATCACTTGTTATATAAGAACGTTCATAACAGTGATGTTTGAAAAAGCCTCAAATTGGAAACAACCCAAATATGAATTAAAAGCCAAACGGATAACTGCAGTTTAGTCACACAATAAAATACTATATATACAGCAATAAAAATGAACTTAAACTACATGCAATAACATGGATCTCATGAATACTGAGCAACACAGGAAAATCACAAAAATAAAAATACATATGTATCCATTTACATCAAGTTTAAAAAAAAACAAACTAAACTTAGGATGCATACACAAGTGGTTAAAACTATTTTTAAAAAGGCAAGGGAATAATTATAAAAGTCAGGATGGGGTTATCCCAAGAGGGGAAGAAAAAAAATATCTGTAACAGGGTGGAGCGTACAGAGTTAGAGATAAATGGTTTATTTCCTAATCTGGTATCGTTGTTTTCTTATTGTTCATTAAAATGTAGATATGTGCTTTCTATACTCTTCTGCACATATAATAAATTCCAAAATAATTTTTAATTAAAATGGAGGGCAAGCCCTTCTTTTTCTCTTTCCTCTTCCTCTTCACGAATGAAACACGAACCTGACAGGTGGAGCCCCAGGCAGCTACCCTGGCCCCAGAGGGGATGCACTACTGACAGCAGAATGACAAGACAGAAGCAGCCTGGTGCCTCAAAGACCCAGGAATGGCCTTATCGGCATGGCGTGGCATGGCATGGAACTGTATTGGTATTGCATTGTATTCTATTGTATTGTAGTACTGTATTGTTGTGTTGTATTGTATTATATTGTGTTGTAATTTTTTTGAGACAGAGTCTCACTCTGTCACCCAGGCTGGAGTGCAGTAGCGTGACCTCGGTTCACTGCAACCTCCACCTCCCAGGTTCAAGCGATTCTCATGCCTCAGCCTCCTGAGTAGCTGGGATTACTGGTGCCCACCACCACACCCGGCTAATTTTTGTATTTTTAGTAAAGACGGAGTTTCACCACATTGCCCAGGCTGATCTTGACCTCCTGGCCTCAAGTGATCCAGCCACTTTGGCCTCCCAAAGTGTTGGGATTACAAGCTTGAGCCACCACGCCGGGACAGTTTTCTCTTAAAGAAATATATTTATATCTTCTAAAAAATCTCTATTACTTCAGGTTGTTCTGTTATATACACTCAAAGCTAATTCTAGCTGATGCATTCAGTGATCTGGACACACGAAAACTTTTCTAAAACTTAAAGCTGTCCAACAGTGGAAAGAACTCCCTGAGAAAGCATGTAGCCCTCACTCCTGACAGGGCATTGTAGAAGGATCCCTAGGCAGCAAGAAGCTGGACTGCAGGACTTCTAAAGGCCCTTCAGGCAATTAAGATTCTAAGGCTACTACTGGAACAAAGCAGCTCTGGGCTTGCCAAAGCTGTGGCAACTGTGTGCCTCTGAATCTGTCCTGTTAAAATCAGTGGGAACATTCCCTTTCTATAATAATCCAGATCCTATCCGCCTTCAAGATTCTGTTCAAGAATTATCTCCTCACTTGTGCCTTTTAAGACAAACTTGACCTCAACTCCAGCATGCTGGGTGTTCTCCCCTCCAGATGACCTCCTCCTCCAGATCCTCCATCCAGCGTTTTCCAGCTCAGCTATGTGCCTGCAGATGCCACCCTCTGAATTAAATCAACCAGACTCCTTAACCTCTGGTTTCCAGTTGTGTTAGACCAATGGGAGGCTACAGCAGGAGATCAGAGGGTAGGAAAAGAGTTTCCAGTATTTATTCCCCTTGATTTCTTTCCTGCTGGGTCACTGGCTGGCATTCCTACAGGTTACCTTCTCCTTCATCTCAACTCTCTCAAAGTTCCAGAAACTACTCCCTTCCTTGCCCTCTCACAGGCTTAAGAGTGTAATCCCAACTACTCGGGAGGCTGAGGCAGGAGAATCATTTGAACTCGGGAGGCGGAGGTTGCAGTGAACCAAGAGCCATCGCACTCTAGCCTGGGCGACAGAGCAAGACTCCATTTCAAAAAAAAAAAAAAAAAAAAAATAATGGCCCTCCTGTTGCTAGCAAGCCCCTAGATGTTTCACCTAGATGTTTTCCTTAAATCTGCTCAGCCTTGTAAATAGTGCCTTGATCCCTTAGTACGCTGTTGGATTATGCCAAGATATGACTGATATAGCCACAAACTACTCGCAGTCTTCACTATTCCAACTTCTCAGAGGGCCCTTATCTCCCCTTTCCCCACAGCATGGTTTTCTCTCAGTAACTGGGTTCTGTACGTTTACGCATACAGACTGATTCACATCAATTCCCTATGGAAACTCTTAAACCCAGGCTGATTCTCAATTCTGCCACCAATGTGCACAAACTGTATATAATATTACATTGTATAAAATCTAATTAAGAAGGTAAATATTACTAAAAATTCCTGACACGTAGACTGAAAAGCTAAGTCAAATACTGGGATTCGGATTCTGTTTATAACTCCCTTTTCCTTTAAACCAAAGGCTGTGGAAATGATTATAGATCTGTTTCATTTACAACATTGGGAGAATGCCAAATACAGTGCTCACCCTGCAACGGCCACTCAAATGTCAACAAATTTTTTAACGTCCTATCAACAATCCCAATGAATTTTCCCTTTCTTCTAGCAAATCCTACAAACAAGACACAAGGCTCAAATAATAGAACAGAGCTACTAAGGTCAATCTTTCAGTTTATTGCTTAAATCCCATTTGAGATTCAGAAAGAAAGCATCCCTGAAAAAGATTCAAGGGTCACAGACAAAGACGCTCAGGGACCTGGAAAGATTCAATTTTTGAATCCCAAAAACAAAACTGAGGGAAGCTTGCTGTTTGCAAATCAAGAAAAGAGTGGTGCAGAAATGTTGCAAAGGAAAGCCTTTCTTAAGAATTCTGTACTGCTGCTGGCCTGGCACGGTGGCTCACTCCTGTAATCCCAGCACTTTGGGAGGCCTAGGCGGGCGGATTACAAAGTCAGAAGATCAAGACCATACTGGCTAACACGGTGAAACCACATCTCTGCTAAAAAAAAAAAATACAAAAAAATTAGCTGGGCGTGGTGGCGGGCGCCTGTAGTCCCAGCTACCCGGGAGACTGAGGCAGGAGAATGGCGTGAACCTGGGAGGCGGAGCTTGCAGCGAGCCGAGATCACGCCACTGCACTCCAGCCTGGGCGACAGAGCGAGACTCCATCTCAAAACAAATCTCAAAACAAAACAAAACAAAACAAAACAAAAAAAAGAATTCTGCACTGCTATAGAAGATCATGCTGCACCATCTCCAATATACATTCCTGAGCACCAGGGCTTGACCTATGGGCAAAATAACCCCAAGTGAGACAATAAGAGACATGTTAACCTCCAAAAAGGGAATCATTCCCCCAGCCATATGAAAGCATAGACTACACAGATATCCAGGTATCTATGGTAAGAAACTTCAGACCACTTTCTCACCACTATTGATATTCTAGGCCAGATAATTCTTGTTCGCGGGAAACTCTGCATTGTAGGATGTTTAGCTGCATCCCTAGCCTCTACCCACCAGATGCCAGCAGAACCCTTCAGGTGTGACAACCCAAAATGTCTCTAGACATTGTCAAATGTCACCCGGAAGGCAAAATCACCCCTAGTCAAGAACCACTGCCCTAGATAAGTAATTATCACTCAAATGCCACCTAGCACTACCAGGCTGCACATGCTAATCTTGATTCATCTATGAATACCAGCTAATTTAGTCATCATTTTCCGATGGGACAAAAAAAAAAGCCACCTAAGGGGTAGACTGGTTTTATAAAGTACGTTTTTCTTAAAAACTACAAATATCTGGCAACTTGCAAAGTGATACCACCCTTTAGCACCAAGGAGGAGAGTATGAATAAAAAGAATGGTTGCCAAGAGGGGAGAAAGGCTGCTACAAAGCTACCTGACTTGGCCGGGCACGGTGGCTCAAGCCTGTAATCCCAGCACTTTGGGAGGCGAGACAGGCGGATCACGAGGTCAGGAGATCGAGACCATCCTGGCTAACATGGTGAAACCCCGTCTCTACTAAAAAAAATTTAAAAAATTTTAAAAAGCTACCTGACTTGAATTCCCTCTGACATCATCACAACTCTCAGCAGATGAACATACTCATTTTATTCTCTATGAGACACAGGTGGAAAGTATTGCAGTCTACGACATGCCACATACAGCAAATGGAAAAAGGCAAGCAAACGATCCTAATCAAATGAGGACAAAATTGAGGGCAGGAACACACTGAGGGCTGATAGCCTGAGCCCGTCAGTCCGGATTCAAGGCTTGGTATATGTGGACTCCAGGTCATCTCCAGGTTTTCTCTCACAGCATACTGTCCACAGAAGTAGTTTTCAACCCTATGACCCAAAGTCCTTTTTTTATAACAAATATTCTGTAATGCCCTTTTGCTATTCTGAAATAGCATTTAAAGATTATAATACTATATCTGCAGGCACAAATTTTAACATTTCAATATAATTCGTTAAATGCGACATAAAGGAAAATAAAACACAATTTTTTTTTTTTTTTTTGAGACAGTCTCGCTCTGTCACCCAGGCTGGAGCGTAGTGGTGCAGCCTCAGCTCACTGCAACCTCCACCTCCCGGGTTCAAGCAATTCTCTAGCCCCAGCCTCCCGAGTAGCCAGGATTACAAGCGTGCGCCACCATGCCCAGCTAATTTTGTATTTTTAGTAGAGACAGAGTTTCGCCATGTTGGCCAGGCTGGTCTAGAACACCTGGCCTCAAGTGCTCTGCCCGCCACAGCCTCCCAAAGTGCTGGGATTACAGGCATGAGCCACCATGCCTGACCCAATAAACAAGAGTTAATAATAAAACATGTATTTTCAGACAAGACTACACTAGAAGAAAAAAGATTCCCTCCTCCCACAGTCCCTCACTCCCAAAGTGCCCCCTAGAGGGCGGAGCTATCCTACCCCACCTGCTCCACACAGACCCTCTCCCATCAGTCATAATGGTCAGCAACCTCTACCCTTACCAGGGGTAAGGACACAAAGTAGGCAAGAGGGAGGGATCTGAAGTCAGACCAACTGAGGTCAAACTTGGCTCCACCACTCAACTGCTGTGGTTACCCTCTACAGGCCGAGTTTTTCACCTGTAAAAGAATGATGCCAAAAGGTTTTTGTGAAATATAAGTAAATACAGTATTCCTACACTTAACATGTAATACACGATCAATAAATGTTAGCTATCAGAGTTAACATTACTATTCCTGAATCCACCTTGCATTGTTTCCTAGCTTTTGCTCACTTATTCCATTAGCAGAAAAGATGAGAGACTGGATATCCATTTATCAGAGACACTCTTCAACGGATTCGTGTATAATACAAGCTGCACCACAGGCCAGGTGCAGTGGCTCACGCCTGTAATCCCAGCATTTTGGGAGGCCAAGGCAGGCGGCTGGATCCCTTGAGCCCAGGAACTAGATACCAGCCTGGGCAACATGGCGAACTACCATCTCTACAAAAAAACACAAAAATCAGCCGGGCATGGTGGCATGTGCCTGTTGTCCCAGCTACTCAGGAAGTTGAGGTGGAAGAATCATCTGAGCCTCAGAGATCAAGGATGCAGTAAGCTGAGATCATGCCACTGCACTCCAGCCTGGGCATCAGAATGAGACCTTGTCTCTAAAAAACAAAAAGAAGCTGCATCACATGACTTCTAAGATTATTTCTAATTCTGAGATGCTGCACTGCACTGAGGTTATTTTTTCATTCACTTAGGTCCTTCCTTCCCAGTTGGAGGGCCAAGAATGTGTCTTACATATCATATAAGTTAGAGAAACACCTCATAGAATGATGATTTAGTGTGCCACTGAAAACCCGGCCTTGGTTATTGGTTATTTACCATTTAGTTCCAAATAGTATTATACATTACAGTCAAGGAATGAATGACAACTTTTCCAGTGAAAGCACTTTATGCAACACATATGTTGTCTTCAGAAAGTGATGATTGCCTAGGGTCACTCGCATCTATGTGGATTAATTCCTTACAGCAACAAGCAAAGCAACACTCCTAAACATTCTAAATTAACAGGTGAGGAAGTGAAAGGTGGTGGCATCAGCTAGAGAAATACCTCAAGACAAAAATGATTCCAAAGTTAATATTCTGAGTAAAAGCAGTCATTGTTCTGACTGTTAAAGTAAATGCACAGCCCCTAGAAGTAAAAAGCATATCTCTGTGCATGGGGAAATACCTTATATTTAAAACGTATAATTTATATAAACATATCCTTCTGTAAGAGGATAAACAGAAACTGTCAATTGCTACAAGTCACTCTGCATTAACTATCCAAGATGTTCACAGCGGTTTTTTCTGGGTGATAAATTATTGCACAGGGTAGAGGGGAATGAAGGGGATGTAGGAGATAGGGGAGATTACCAAATCCCCTTTCCTTTTGCTTACTTACAGTTTCTAGTATTTCTAACATAGTGGTCTTTTAATAAGAATTCTAAGTTATATAAGGGTATTAATTGAAACTGAAAAATCCATGAAATTTGGGGCAAGAAACTATCTTAGATGAACTTTTCATTGGGATCTGTGGATAACCTAAGTATTCATCTATGTCTCTCACATACTACCTAAAATTATCCTAGTTCCCTGCCTCAAATCACAACGGATCAAAACTTAGTTTCTCTCTTCTTTATCCACCCTGCAGACCTTATAGGTTATGCCACTACAATGTCAGTACCCAGTATAAGGAAATCTCACTACCAGTTTTTGCCAGTTTCCCAGTGACACCAACCCACCCTCTGGGATAGTGAGATAAAAGAGAGAAATGAACTGTTTTAAACCACTGATTTTGCACTCAGAGAAGTGACAAAAACAAACAAACTTGGCTGGGCACGGCGGCTCACGCCTATAAGTAATTAAGTAATTTCAGCACTTTGGGAGACCGAGGCAGGTGGATCACCTGAGGTTAGGAGTTTCAGCCTGGCTAACATGGCGAAACCCCATCTCTACTAAAAATACAAAAATTATCCATGCATGGTGGTGTGCGCCTATAATTCCAGCTGCCCGGAGGCTGAGGCAGGAGAACCCAGGAGGCGGAGGTTGCAGTGAGCTGAGATTGTGCCATTGCACTCCAGCCTGGGCAACAAGAGCGAAACACCATCTCAAAAAAATAAAAAATAAACTAAACCTGGACACTTTATCTATACCACCATTTCAAAGCTATAAACTCCCCACAACTCTCACACTAAAAAGCCCATAAGGAATCATAAAAGTCCCAAAAATAAAATGTCATTTTGGTAAACGCACTTAGCAACGCTATTCTTCCCTGCTCAGTAAAACAGCATGGAAAGATCTCAGGAGGAGAGGAAACAGCTCTAAAGCAGGCATACCTCTCTGCCCAACAAAAGAACTTAAATTCAGACTGGTTCAATCCAACAAGCATTTATTAAACACTTTGTTAAACACATTCAGAGCACCATGCTAGGTGTTTACACATCTCTAAACAAAGAAGACATGTTAATCTGCCTGCCGAGGTACCATAACTCTAATCTGGAAGACAAACACTCAGATAAACCAATATATGGCAGACCCTGATAAAACGTAATAATAGAGATTTCAAAACTGCTCTGGTAGTATGGGAAGGGATGGATTAAAACCGCAAGAATTATGAAAAAGAAAGCCAGGAGAGGTGACTTGTACTCCTAGTCCTAGCTATTCCAGAGGCTGAAGCAAGAGGATCACTTGAAATGGGAGTTCCAGGCTACAGTGAGCTATGATTATGCCTGTAAATAGCCACTGCACTCCAGTCTGAGGAACATAGCAAGACCCTATCTCATTAAAAAAATAATAATAATTTTGAAAAAGACTCTTCAATAATTTAAGTTCTACATATACTGTATTGATATATTTAATTCAGCTATTTATTCATCCTGATCATTCATCCAAAATAAAAGGTGGTTGGCCAGGCGCGGTGGCTCCCGCCTGGAATCCCAGCACTTCGAGAGGCCAAGGCAGGTGGATTACCACAGGTCAGGAGTTCAAGACCAGCCTGGCCAACATGGAGAACCCCGTCTCTACTAAAAATACAAAAATTAGCTCGGTGTGGTGGCGTGCGCCTGTAATCCCAGCTACTTGGGAGGTTGAGGCAGGAGAATCGCTTGAACCCAGGAGGCAGATGTTGCGGTGAGCCGAGATCATGCCACTGCACACCGGCCTGGGCAACAGAGTGAGATTTCGTCTCCAAAAATAAATAAAATAAAAATAAAAGGTGGCAGAAATGCTCAGCTACCAAAAGTAAGCATCAGAGGTGAAATCTACACACTGGGATCCTTTGGACTAAAAAAAAAAAACGGAGACAAGTGCCTTCGAACCAGGAGGATGTCTGCAAAAGGCTCACCAACATCAGAAGGTCTGTACTAGGCATCTTCCTCTTCCAGCCTCCTCTCCGCGATCCCCTTTTTCAGACTCTGTAAAAGGGAACCAGGTTTGTTTACGTCTAGAGCTTTAAACTGTCTCGCCGGCCCGCCTAGATTCGCCAGAGCAGCCAAGTTATGGTTCTCTCCCTCCTTTGAAGGCTCAGATTTCACTCCAGATATCACACTCCACCCCCAGCACCCCAAACCAGCGAATCAAAATCCTGCTGCAACTAGGTTTCCCTCCCACAGTTGATGAAACTAATCCAGACCCAGACTCCCACAAAGCATTCCACCCAGGTGGAAACTAGGGGAAACGCCCCGTCTGCGCGCGATCGGGGTGCGGAGCCCAGCCCAGGCCACCTAACCCGGGCTGAAGGTGCCGAGAGTGCCAGGGTCCTGCCTCCTCGCACTCCCTTTAGAAGCAGCACGGCCTCGTTCTCGTTGTCACCATCCCCTCCTCACAGCCTTCCCCTCCCGTCGGAGGACCAGCAAATCCTGGCCGCCCACGCCCACTCCTACCCCGCGGCAGGCGTGGGCTCCAGACCCGCCCCACCGCGGCCCCGTGCCAGCCCGCCGTCCACTCGCTTGGACCTCGGTTGCAGGTGCCCACGCCTTCAGCCCGCCGCCGCCCCGGCTGCAGCCACCCCCACCCCGCCTCTGCGCGCCCCCGGTCCACCCGGCCCCTGCCCTCTCCTCACCCCGCCGCGCCTCCGTCCCGACCCTCACCGCCCCCCGGAGCCCGCGGCGGCCCCTCCACCTCCTCACGCCGGAACCAGCTTCCCGTCTCCTTCTCTCGAGCACCCGGCCGGCTCCACCTCCCGCGTCTCCCTCAGCGCGCGACAGACTCGCAGGCCGCGAGAACCAGGATCCCGTATTGCCGCCGCCGCCGAGATTGGAGGCCCGGCAGCCGCCGGCCTCGCCCCTCCCGGAAATGGCTCCGGGGGCACCGGCCCGGCTCCCGGACCCTGGCGTGCGCGGCCCCGCTGCCACCAGCCGCGCGCACGCCCGGACCCGGGCCCCACGGCGTGTGCGCGCCGCCTACTGGCCAGGCAGCGGGCTGCACCCAGGCCCTCCCGCGAATGTCTCAACTAGGCCGTCCTGGGGCGGCTGTGGGATGCCGACGGTCACAAATTCTCTTCCAGACTGCCTTTAACAAA
Organism: Rhinopithecus bieti; assembly: GCF_001698545.2. Taxonomy (NCBI): domain Eukaryota; kingdom Metazoa; phylum Chordata; class Mammalia; order Primates; family Cercopithecidae; genus Rhinopithecus; species Rhinopithecus bieti. The sequence goes on from NW_016816204.1 coordinate 3,803,182, forward strand.
AAACTTCCTGGTCACATTTGGTCACTTGGAGCCTCCTGAGAAAGTAGGTCTGCAGGGCATTGTACAAACTAATCCAAAACAGCCACAGAGTTGGGTCTCTTTCCTGGGCCGGGGACTTCATTTTTCCATCGAGGTCAGTGGTGCCTGAAGAAAAGCAACATGGAAACTCATTTAATGGAAATACCATCCTCATCCTTCCCTCCATCACGCCCCCCCTCCCCGCGCCCCAGAGGCTACTCTGCCATCACTACTTTCATGAGCAGTGCTGGGAATCTCCTTATACACAAGTGCAAAGGCCCACTGGGATCACAAAGCTCACCTTCATTTCCAGATGAAAAAACTAAGTCTCAGATGGGTGCAGTGGCTTACGTCAGTAATCCCAGCACTTTGGGACGCTGAGGCGAGAGGGTTATCTGAGCCCAGCAGTTCTAGATCAGCCTGAGCAACATAGTGAGACCCCCAGCTCCAAAAAGAAAAAGAAGAAACTAAGTCTCAAATAGGTTTCCCATGACTTGTCCATGTTGTCATAACATGGCTTTAGTGGAAGCAGAAGGCAGTGCAGTTACATGGAACCAACTGACCAGTGACCTGCATTCAAGAATTTTTTTTCCAATAGATCTTAAAATGACACCTAGATAGACTCTTGAAATCTCTCAGACAAAAATGGCACTAATGAGGGTACCCAATTCCATCCCCTTGGAAAATGTTGCCATGACACTAAAATTAGGGCATCATCATCACTACCGTCATTATCATCATGTAGTGCTTTCGGGATGAAATGTACTATCACAGCTGCCCTCCTCTGCATACCCCAACAGCACTTCCCAATTCCCCCGCCAGAATGGTTAAGGCCCTGAAAGACTATGAACAGGTTATCTTTAGGCCTCCTCACCCCCATTCCGTCAGAACTCCCAGACATCTCTACCATCCAGAGCCCCCGACTCAGGCATGAACACCCCCATGCCCTTACCCCTCTCACTACTGTTCCCCAGCAGACATGCATCCTCAGTGTTTAAGGGTCAGAAAATGTTCTGGGGCCTCCTGCCAATGCCTACTCATCAAGAGTTACTTTAGGGTTTCAGGCATGCCTTCCCATTCTCCATCTCCTACCCTTCTGCTTTAACTCTTCGTCAGATCCCCCAGGAACTGCACACCTCGTCTCTGTCTCCTTGTTAGTTACCACCCCCACATCCTTTAATCTAGAATCTGTGTACCCAGATGACTAGAGGGCAGGGTCACATCTGATTCCTCCCTATACCCTAGTACACAGTATGCAGTCTGCTCATTCTTCCCAGATGCACAAACCGATTCAATCATATTGAACGGATCGTTACTCTGCCAAGAACTATGCTAGGCACCTTTACATACAAGCCTTATTTATGGCCTGACTTGCCCAGATCAGGTGACTCTCATCATCCCTCAACTTGTAAACAAGGACACCAAGACCAAAGAAGGAAATGATCCTCCCAAAGACACACAGCCATGATGGGGTGGAGTTTGCATGGGAGTTTGGATGGGAAGCCAAGGCTTCAGGCTTTGTAGGGAGGACCTCAAATATGCTTGTTGGTTAATTAGTATCAAAAAATGGTAGAGCTAGAGGGTTCTTCAACTATTCACCAGCTCCACCCCAGAGAATACACATGAAGAAACTGAGGTCCAGAGAGAGATGTGACTCCTGGCAGTTCCTGGCAGAGCCCAGCCTAGAACATGGGTCTGGGTTTGCAACTCTGTGAGCCCATGCAGCTCTGTGTGTGTGTGTGTGTGTGTGTGTGTGTGTGTGTGTGTACGTGTGTGTGTGTGAGACAGAGAGAGAGAGTGAGACTTCAGACCACCCTGCTCTCCTACCCCACACTCTCTCTGACAGCAGAATGACATTAGGAGGTACTTAGCTGGCTGGTCAGAGGCAGAGGAGGGCTGTCTGGAGCTTCCATTCTGAAAGTGTGGTTTCCCTGAGAGCAACATTGGCTTTACCTGAGAGCTTTTTATAAATGCAGGTTCTTGGGGCCCCACTCCAGACCTCCTGAATCAGAATCTATAGCTTAACAAGGTCCCCAGATGATCTTAATCCACAAGAAAGTAAGAAGTACTTCCCTAGACACTCCATTTGCAGAGAAAGCACAATTTTTGTTTGCTTATTTAGAAACCAGGTCTCAATATGTTGCCCAGGCTGGGGTGTAGTGGCTATTCACAGCCATGATCATAGCTCACTACAGCCTCAAACGCTTGGGCTCAAGCGATCCTCCTGTCTTAGCCTCCCGAGTAGCTGTGTCTACAGACACATGGCACTTTGCCCAGATAGAAGGCATGATAGTTGTATTAAGCGTGTGGGTTGTCTGGGATGGCGTAAGGAGGCTGATGAAGAATGAGTTTCTGTGGGGCTGGGGAGAGAACCAATGCTCCCCAGTTGTCCTTTGGTACCATAATGGTGCCTTCCAGGATGACAAAAGATTGTTATTCAGGTGTCAGCGAGGCACTGAAATTCCTGCAGATGACAGAAGGCTTGGGACGGGGGAGGGAGGTGTGGAGCAAGATGGCCCGGGATTTTTTCCCTCTGTGACTTCTTTAATTTAGGCTGGGAGGATCTCCCTGCAGCGCTTGTGTCTACCGTCATTTAAACAATTCATGCCAGCAAATCTGGTTCTGCTTAAAATGGCAGCCATCCATGGCCAAGTTAGTGACAGCCTCCCCATCGTGCATGAGCACACACTCCCACTCTAAAAAGCAGGCGCACACACTCTCCGGCCTCCATTCTTGTTCCTGACACCCCTTGCTCAGCCAGGGACCTTCTTGAAAAGCTCACCTCAGGACAGGGGTGTGGGCAGGTCTTAGGAGGGTTGCAGCCTCTGGGTCTGTCCTGGAAAGGAATGGCCCACAGGAAACCAACAAACAGTTCCTGGAGCCCAGAATGCCCAAGAAGAGGCAGAAAACCAGCACATAGCTCCAGCAGCAGGCTGAGCTGATCACAGCAGAACTGGCTACCAGGGGAGGAGAGGCCCAGGGCCAGACAGACGTGGGAGCAGCCACAGCAGGGACCAAATGCCCCAACATTGCCAACTGGAGTGAGTAAGGGGCAGCGAGTCACCGAGTTATCATGGGCCCCCTGGCCTCACCCAGGTACGTGACCCAGTTGCCAGTTTGATCAAAGTCAGAGTGGCCAAGCCCTCAGAGAGCCAAGAGTTATTTCCCAAAGAAACTTCATCTTTCCTAAAGAAGCCCACTGATAGGGTTTGGCTCTGTGTCCCTACCCAAATCTCATCTCAAATTGTAATTCCCACGTGTTGAGGGAGGGAGGGTGATTGAATCATGGTTGTTCTCATGGCACTGAGTGAGTTCTCATGAGATCTGATGGTTTTATGAGTGTTTGAAAGTTCTTCCTTCATTCTTCTCTCTGCTGTGGCCTTGTGAAGAAGGTGCTTGCTTCTCCTTCACCATCCGCCATGATCGTAAGTTTCCTGAGGCCTCCCCAGCCGTATGGAACTGTCAGTTAAACCTCTTTCCTTTATAAATGACCCAGTCTCAGGGAAGTTCTTAATAGCAGTGTGAAATGGACTAATACACCCACCATTGTTGCTATCCAGGCTGCACAATCACTCCTAGCAAAACATCAAAAACTGAGAGCAGCTGTTTCTCAGACACCGAATAAATATAAACTTCCTTTGACAAAATAGCTTTGAAGGCAGGGAGACAGGTCTCTACCCAGGAATCATTGTGTGGCCTACAGGAAAACAGTAGACTGAAGGCAGGGAGACAGGTCTCTACCCAGGAATCAAGTTGTTTTAACTGTCCAAGCCTGGGCTTCCTCCTTTGTAAATTGCTGTGGCAATTGTAAGAGATGTATGTGTGTGCCCATCACATATGGGGCCTGATCCACCATAAGCACTCCATAATTATTACTATTATTATTATTATTAATTTATAAAGACAATGCCTCACTATGTTGCCCAGGCTGCTCCTGGGATCAAGTGATTCTCCCACCTTAGCCTCCCAACGTACTGGGATTACAGGTGTGAGCCACCGTACCCGGCCAAGAATTATTGGTCTAACACCCTCCACATACATCCAGGGTGTGCTCAGATAAGATTCCAATCTGAGTCCATGATTGACTAAGCCCAGCCCAGCCCTCTCACCTTGTTGCTATAGGTTGATTTCGATCCCCATCAGGACCTGATCCTAACAAGTTGATTAGTCCTTCCAACATGACCCTTGCCCTCTCTAGGGCATGCTAGGCCTTTGTAAGGCTTTTCTGAGAGCTACAGATCTACTGTTTTCCTGCAGGTTTTATTGCTTGTAGATCAGTAAGTCCTAAACCAACCAGATCCAACATCCCTGTTTATAACAAATATTGCTTTGTAACTCTCTTTTACTGTCTAGAAATCTATGTAGCACTATAACTTTAAAAGGGAATGTCATGATAATAAAATCATACATGAAGTTGGCAGAGGCACGGACTTACAATGGATATGTTTGCATTATGGGAAGGCAATATTTAATTGAATAATTCTGTCACTGTTTTCTTTATATTTGACATTTTGAAATAAGGACTCAATTAGGATATTCACAGAACTAGATACAATCATCATGGATAGGAAAGCTGCAGACACAGACCAGTATAGAGGTAGTGTCTTAGTGACTCAATTACTATGTGAGCAGCATTGCCATGGATGATGTGATTTTACAAAACTGTGGATTAAGGTTGATAACGTTCCAGACAACATGCAGGACAATTTACACGCAGCTCTCAACATGGTAGTTGTACTCCAAGTAGGTTGTATAATAAAATCATGTGTCTTTTTGTGGTTTTTGTTTTGTTTTGTTTTGTTTTGTTTTGTTTTGTTTTGTTGTTGTTTGAGACACAGTCACTCTGTCGCCCAGGCTGGAGTGCAGTGGCACAATCTTGGCTCACTGCAAACTCCATCTCCCCGGTTCAGGGATTCTCTTGCCCCAGCCTCCCGAGTAGCTGGGATTACAGGTGCCCACCACCACACCCGGCTAATTTTTGTATTTTTAGTAGAGACAAGGTTTCACCAGGTTGGCCAGGCTGCTCTCGAACTCCTGACCTTAGGTGATCCACCTGCCTCGGGATTACAGGCATGAGCCACTGCGCCTGGGTGTTTTTTTATATTTTAAACATACATATAAAGAGAAGTTGATTATGGCTCACGTGACTACGAACTAGCTTTTCCCCTCTATAATATTCTGACAGTGCATTCCAAAGATGTACAGGACTCAGGACAATTCTTCATTGTGATGGGATGCATCCCTCACTAAGAATAAAGAGGGACCTGCCTGTTGCCCCTGCCTGAAGCGCCTGGAGGAGAGAGAGAAGTCATAATGGGCCTCATTTCTGCCCCAGGGACGGCATTATTCTCCTCACTGAATGCCAAAGCCACCGGTCTCATCATTATGATAACCAAAAGTTTTTTTTTTAATTTCCAGGATGCTCCCTAGGGAGTTCGGCTGCCCCAGTGAGAGTTTCTCTTGTAGACTGATGACAGGGATACACTCCAGCACAAGCCTCATTTTAATATCTATGGCTGAGGGCTTGTCAAGCTAGAAGGGACTTAAGCATCATCCAGATGCCCATCTAGCACAGATTGTCAGCATCTCCAAAGAGCCTTTCAAAATCCACATGTCAGGACTCTCCTGCAGATGGAGTGAATGAGGTGTGAGGCCCAGTCATCTGTATTTTGTATATTCCTGGATAAGAGCTGCAACATTCTATCCATTCTCATCTCTTTCTAAGCCTTGGTCTTGCAGCTAATGGGGGCAGAACCTAGAATTCCTGACATTCCAGCCCCAGAAGCCCAGACCCAGAAAACGTAGTGAAGCTTGTGGGTTCTTGTGGGGCTGTTGGGACACTGTGCTGTGGGGCTTTGGATGCACCATTAACTCTCTCTGGGCTTCAATTTCCTAATCTCAAAATTGGTAGAGAGGGGAAGCTGTTCCTCACCTCTGTCAGTCTAGAGTTCTCTTTGGCCCACTGGGGTTACCCTTCCCAGAATCCTCTGTTTGGTAACTCCATCTGTCTGCCTCCAGGTGCCCAGGAAGGGCCCTCTGTCATGTAGTTACTTGGTTGGGGAGTGTTTGTCCTGGCCCTGCTGTGAAGGATGACCATGTTGCCAGAATGCCCTGGGGGGCCAGGCCCTCTCACCACCCTCCTGAGTGTTGACACAGATAGAACATGATGAAGAGACCAAGCATTATATAAGTCCTGGGTAGACAGAGGACCAGTGGGGTAATTTCAGCTGTTGGCCCAGGGTTGTTCCCTGCCTGGCCCTGCAGAACTGGTTTCCAGGGTTGACTCAGAGGGGTGTGGGCAGCAGCTGTATCCTAAGCTCAGAGGTCAGGGTAGCCGGGTGGGGGCACACTAATTCACAAGGGATGAAGAGCTTTTTATGTCTTAAAACTGAATAAGAGGAATTTTCTCTAGTCAGTGACTAAGGGCAGAATCTTCTCTATGCTTGGGGGAGTGACCTAGGCAAAGGGATCAAGGACAGCTTGAGCTGAGAACACAGCAGGAGCAGAGCTAGCCAGGCAGAGAGGAGCCGGAAGAGCATTCTGGCTGAGCAAGTGCAGAGGGCCAGTGGTGGGGTAGGAGAGGCCAGGCCAGTGTGGCCAGAGAAACAAGCCTGAGGGGGACAGAAGGGAAAAGCTGGCATGCAGGTTAGTAGGGGCAGGCATGGCAAATACACATGCCTTCAGGGGCCCAGGCAGGTAATGTGACTGCTACAAATTGGGAATGTAGGCTTCAGGCTACATTCATTCAACATACATACATTCAACTGTTCAATGCCAGGTTGCAATATTCAAGGCCTGAGATGGATCATTGAGCAAAACAAAGAGCCCTGCCCTCATGCAACTTACATTCCAGCAGAAGGAGACAGACCAATAAACATAATAAATAAGTAAAGTGTATGGTAAGTTAGGAGATGCTTGGGGCTATGGAAAGAGAGGAAGCAAAGCAATGTTAGGGAAGCACAAAGTATGGGGCTTGGGACAAGATGTCATGGATACTGTGATTGTATTTATTTATTTATTTATTTTTGAGATGGAGTCTCGCTCTGTCACCCAGGCTGAAGTGCAGTGGCGCCATCTTGGCTCTCTGCAACTTCCACCTCCCAGGTTCAAGCAATTCTCCTGCCTTAGGCTCCCAAGTAACTGGGATTAGAGATGCACGTCACCACACCCAGCTAAGTTTTGTATTTTTAATAGAGATGGGGTTTTACCATGTTGGCCAGGCTGGTCTTGAATTCCTGACCTTGGGTGATCCACCCACCTCAGCCTCCCGAAGTGCTGGGATAACAGTCATGAGCCACCACACCTGGCAATTTTAAATAGAATAGTGGGGTAGTTCAGCATCTCAGTTTTCCAAGGAAAGACAGAAATCTAGATTTTTAAAAATTCCCTCAATTTTAAAATTATGATGTCCTAAGAGCCTGCCAGAGTCAGAGATTATTCTCACTCTCTTTGCAAGGGTTACTTTGGTTCTTTATGTTAAACAGTGGGAACAGTTCAGCACTCCAAGAGACAGAGCCAACTTAAAGGGCTTGTCATTGACCCCTAGATTCAAGCTTCAGATGTTACCAACAATGCTTTTCAGCCATCTGTGGAGAGTGCTCCTTTTTCCATATGCCCAAGTTGCTCAGAACTCCCATTTTCTTGGGGCAGACACAGGGGTTGCCTGCAGCCCCTCTCCTTGCCCAAGCTCTAGCAGGAGGACTGTTGCTTCAAAGAGGAATAATGCAGTCCCTGGGGCAGAAATGAGGCCAGTCATGACTTCTGTCTCTCCTCCAGGTGCTGCAGGCAGGGGCAACAGGCAGGTCCCTCTTTATTCTTAGTTAACAACAGGAAATAGCAAGCCAGCATACTTTCTGGACAAAAAGAGCACATAATTTTATAGGACCATGCAGTTTTCTTGTCGCAATGTGCATAATTTATCTTGTGACCTTGTGACACAGTGTAACTCACTGAATCACCTCTGTTTGTTAATTCCATCTTTTTCCTCCTAGGATAGAAAGGGGGAAAAAATCTCTAGTTGAATGGTGATGGTCAAGAGATCTAAAAGATCATTAAGTGTAATACCACCAAGGAACTCCCAGAACTTTGGGCAACTCATTCAGTTGTTTTGAAGATTTTTAAAAATTGGGATATACTGTATGTACAGACACATCCACAAATCAAAGTGTAGAGCTAGATGAATATTGACAGAGTGAACACCATTGTTCAGCACCACCCAGATTAAGAAACAGAATGTCACCAATTCAATTGTTTTTTAAATAAATGCAAATGCAGATGGCAAGCCTCCTGTCTGAGACCTCCAGGTCCTGTCGGAAAGTGTTTTGATCTCCATCCAAAGAACAACAGCCATTGAGGTATTTTCACTCAAGAGACTGACAATATCACTTTTGTGTTTTAGAACAATCCCTCTGCGTGGTATGGAGAATGGCTAGGAGAGAATTCATATGGGCAGACAAGGTACTCAGTAAAGAATGAAAATAGTTGGTTCTAGGATAGAACAATGGCATAAGCTTAGAAGACGGACCTTTGGAAAGTGACAGGGCAGATTAAAACAAGACTCCCAAAGCCACAGGCTACCCTGTGCCTGGCAAGCAGGCTCCCACATGTACCCTCAAGCCAAGATTCCCAGGGAAGAAATCACATTCAGAGCTCAGGGCAAACTAACCCGTATCTAGTGGGCTACACCTTTAACTTGTTGCAACTGGATTGGAGAACCTTTCCCTTAACCCCAGGATTCTTTCTGACTTGAAGGTTGGTTGGCAGAAGTAACCAGTAGAGTGACTGTGTTCATGCTGATGCTATTTCAGTTTATCCCAAATGCTATGGGTTGAACTGTGTCCCCCAACAATCCATGTGGTGAAATCCTCAATCCCAGTACCTCAGAATATGGCCTTACTTGAAAATAGGGTCATGGCAGATGTAATGAGTTAAGATTGAGTACTACTGGAATAGGGTGCACCCCTAGCCTAAAATGACTGGTGTCCTTATAAAACGACACTTGGACAGACATGCAATTTGGACAGACATGCATAGAGGGGGAACACATGTGAAAATGAAGGTAGCAATCAGAGTGATAACTTTATAAGCCGAAGACCATCAAAGGTTGCCAGCAAACCACCAGTAGCTAAGGGAGGGCCATGAAACGTGTTTTTCCTCATAGCTCTCAGAAGGAACCAGCCCTGCCAACACCTTGATCTCACACTTCTATCTTCCAGAGATGGGAGACAATCCATTTCTGTTGTGCAGGCCACCCAGTTTGTGGCACTTTGTTTACAACAGCCTGATTAGCAAGCTAACACGAATAGATTCTCATGCTAGCCCCAAATCTCAGTAGGTTGGCAATGGAGGAATGGGAAGGGCAGGGTGACATGACCATTCTCAGTGGCCTCATGTTCCCCCTGAGCACCCAAGTGTTGGGGCAGTGGTGGGGACTTGGAAGCCTGCAGAGCCCTCTGATAGCTGCTGCCAACTGGCTTTCTGGGAGACAAAGCAGCCTCAAGCTAGTCCTTGTGGGTCTGCTTGAGGGCACTGCTACACTCAGTTTTAGGATATAAACCCACACCTGCCACTTAGGGAGAGCTGTTGCAGGAGTGCTGCAGAGGAAACCACTCACTCAGACATATTTCAAATGCCCACTCTTACTATCCACTATCCATTTAATTCAAGTGTGTCAAATGTTTAAACCATGTGCTCTGGCTGCCCATCCAAACATCTAACTCAATATTCCTAGCTATTGCATCATCTTAGAACAAATTCAACTCATTTCATTTGAATATTCATGTGAATCCCTTCAATACACACATCATACAAGTCCTTTAAAACAAACTGTTTATAGCTAGAAGCCATCTCCTGACCTCAGCTGTCCCCCTCCAGGGAAGGCTTACAAAGTTTCTAGTTGGGAACAGATGGCCCTTTGGGAATTGCCCAATGTTGTCTCAGGACATGACCTCACAAGAATAAAAACAAGTCAAAACCCAAGGCCTATTGGCAGGGAATCATTTACAAGACAAGCATAACTAAGTCAGCAGAGGTTACCTGGGCCTCACCCCAGCCTACATGGAAAGCACTTACCTGGTAAGTGCTCCGTTAATGGCAACCCATGGCAATAATCATCTATCAATGACTGTATTGATCTATCTGTGAATCAGATCATATCTGGAGAAGATAACCTTGAAGGGAAAGACACCATAAGAAGCCCAGTTAACTGACTGCCTTTCTTGAACTTGGCCACAACGACCCCTATGATCAGCCGCTGCTTCTCTCCACCTTCATGTCCCCCATTTCCACCTCACTCTCAGACTGTATGTCCCAACCATACTCACAGTGACTATCTGGATGATTTTGAAACTAAGGACATATTATTAAGTTTTCTGGGACAGCAAGCATAAATTGATCTGTTCTAACAATCTGGGTCTTCTGGTCTCCCTAGCAATCTAGAACAACTTGGAGTTCCCATAACATGCCCTGGGCTTTTATAGCTCCAGACTTTTGTATGTACTATTCCCTTTTCTTGGAACATCCTTCTCTCCTTAGTCTACTTTGTAACCTTCCCCAAGACCCCTAGGTAGGCTTGAATTCTCTTTTCCTGTGTCTCCATTTCCCTAACATTTAGCACATTAAGTCTTAATTTCTCCGGCTCCCTCAAGACCAGTAACCGCTAGACGATGATATTATATCTTTTCACCTGTATGTTCTCTAATCTATTCCATGTTACAGACATTCAACAAATGTGTATATAATCAATGATTTTGTGGTTATCTAGAGAAGTGGGTGTGAGAACTAACCACAAATGTCTGAAGAGTTGTCATAGTGAAGAAGACCCAGACTTGATTTGTGTGGCCATAAAGGATAGAACAAGAATACCAACCAGAAGCCTCAAGGAGGCATATTTCAGTTCAATATTAAGAAGAACTTTCTAGGCAAGAGACCTAAACAGAAAATGAACAGGCAGCCTTGAGCAGTAGAGAGCTTGTTGTCATTAGAGGTGTTTAAATGATAAATGCTGGCAAACTCTTGGTAGGAATGAGGCAAGGATTTAAGCATGTAGTAGATGAATGATCTGAATGAATACCTGAGACTCTGTGACTCACGTATTCATCCATTCAGTGAATACTGGGCATCAGGCACTGTGCCAAGAGCCTGATGAATTAACACAAAGCAAACATACCTAGGTAACCACCACATAGATCAAGGCCCTATTCTTGGTAGTGAACAAGACAAATGTGGTCTCTGACCTCTTGGAACTTACAGACTTGCAGAAGAGATGTATAAAATTGTAAGCATTATTGGGTTCTAAGAGAGAGTACAGGAGGAGAACTAGGTACAGGGACCCAGTTTTGTTCCCCTAAGGCCATTTTGTTCTATGACCTTGGATGTTCTGGAGAGCTCAGGCTTATTCTCTCTACTCTGATGCCTGCTATTCCAGTTGAGTGGCTGGCTTAGACCAGTCTATACCTGTCAGCTCCACAGCTGTGAGTCCTGGTCAGATGACAGGTAACTAGGTAACTTTGATCATCCCAGGGGAAACAGGTGAGTGAGCCATGTGGGGTCTTTAACCATGCCTCCATTCTTTCCTTTTCTCTTTTCTGAAAGACCATCAGAAGGCTAGTCATGCAGAGCTCAGGACAATAAAGGTACAAAGAATGCTATGGTAGATGTACCCAAAGAGCCTGGCAAAATCTCAAACTCTCAGAGCAGCCAACCTTCATCAAAGGACTCAATGGTACTGACTGCAATCCAGAACTCCATGCACAAAGCAAACCAGACATAGCAGGTGAGCCAACGGCATGTGGTCACAGAATTTTCTCCTGTACACTGATGGGGAGTGGCATCAGGATAAAATAGCAGCCATTCACAAAATATTAGCTTGATCTTGGTAAACACTAATAATTAAAAAGCAAATACCATGCATCAAACCTTTACTGTGGATCACACTCTGTGGCTAGATGACCTTACATGCATTATCTTATTTAATCATCAAATAACTACATAAAGTTAGAATAATTATTGTTTCTGTAAATGAGGAAACTGATGTCAAGAGTTATCAAAATTTGGTTTAAGATCACATAGAGAATGGCAGGCCTGAGTATCTCTGGAGCCCAGGCTTCTGGCCTCTGTTCTGTGGAATCTTTCATGGGGTTTAATGAGAGCCCGCCAAAGCAGAGTGGGTTTAAATGAGCTACCCTCTCTGACCTCCAAAGGCAGCTGAGTAAGTCCTCAGCAGAGTAGCAGTTTAGCAAGAGACTTCACTGCATAGGCAAAGTCAAAAGGAAAACAACAAGCTAGAAAAAAAAGTATTTTAATTATTCATACTACAAAGTGATAATCTCTCTAATAAATAAATCCATCTATCCATATACGAACTAACAAACCAACAGAAAAATGAACAGAGGTCACAAAAATGTATACAAATAACATTTAAACACATGAAAATTCAACCTCACTCAGTAAAGAAATGCAAATTAAAGCTATAATGGCCAGGCATGGTGGCTCACGCCTGTAATCCCAGCACTTTGGGAGACCAAGGCAGGTGGATCATGAGGTCAGGAGATCGAGACCATCCTGGCTAACACAGTGAAACTCCATATCTGCTAAAAAATACAAAAAATCAGCTGGGCGTGGTGGCACATGCCTGTAGTCCCAGCTACTCAGGAGGCTAAGGCGGAAGAATTGCTTGAACCCGGGAGACAGAGGTTGCAGTGAGTCGAGATCATAATACTGCACTCCAGCCTGGGCAACAGAGGAAGACTCTGTCTGAAAAAAAAAAAAAAGCTATACTAAGGGAGCATTGGTCTCCTATAAACTTGACAAGCTTGTGGGATACCCTTAAACATGTAATGTATTTGAAAAGAAGGAAAGTAAATGATTTAAATATCTATCTCAAGAAATTATAAAAACAATAGTAAACTAAGCCTAAAGAAAGTAGAAGGTAATAATGAAGAGGATCAACAAAATGAAAAATTGGTTTGCTAAAAATAATTACTAAAAGTAATAACCCCTGGCAGGATTGATAAAGAAAAAAGAGAGAAAGGGATGAGAGACAGAGAGAGAGAGAACAAACACAGTCCAATATCAAAAATGAAAAAGAAGATGTCACTATAGTTCCTAGAAACAAAGATATGGTCTTTATGCAATAAATTTGAAAATGTAGATGATATGGAAAAAATTCCTAGAAAAACACCATACATGTCAACACTGAAATGAGAGAGATATTATAATTATCTGACAAAGATTTTAGAGCAGCCATGATTTTTTCAAAATTGCTTCAATGAGAACTTAGGAACACAATTAAAACAAATGAAAAAAATAGGAAGCCTCAGCAAGGACACGGAAGATATAAAGAACAAAACAGAGATTTTAGAACTGCAAAATACAATCACTGAAATAAAAAGTCAATGGATGGGCTCAACAGCAAAACGGAGGAGGCAGAGGAAAGAATCAGTGAACTGGGAGATAGAAATGAACCAATCTGAAAAAAAAAGAAACACTAGACCAAAAACAAAACAAACCAGAACAATACAAAAACAGAACCTCAGGGACCTGTGGAACTGTAGCAAAAGATCTAATGTTTGTGTCATCAGAGTCCTAGAAGAATAAGAGGAAGAGGACGGGACTGCAAAAGTACTCGACATAATGGCTAAAAAGCTCCCAAATTTGGAAAGAGACATAAATCTACAGATTCAAGAAGATGAGCAAACCAAACAGAATAAACCTAAAGAAATCCATGTCACAACACACATAATTATTAAACTTCTAAAAACTAAAGACAAAGAAAAAAAAAATCTTGAAAGCAGCCAGAGAATAACTCCTTATGTATAGGAGAAAAAACAAGTAGAATGATAGCAGTTTTCTCATCAGAAATCACAGGAGTTAGTAAGAATATTTTTCAGATGATGAAAGTAAAAAACTGTCAACCCAGAATCCTATATGAGGAAATCAAAGATCACCTGGTGAGCATCAAACAGGCTATCAGTAGGCAAAACTCCTTTTCTGGAGAATTTAGAAGTAAACTACCCTAGTATCTAAAGTTGGCCTCTGTTTTCAGGCCTCTTTCAAAAAAAAAAAAAAAAAAAGAACTCCTAAGTAACTGGAATTTCTATACATCTCCGAATGCCATGCCGAAACTCACTGTGCAACCCTTGATGACATCAAGGCACCAAAATGTTTACAGATGTAATCATTTACCATGACCCACATGGCTAATATGACCCAAATTACCCTTAAGCTCCTGCCTTAAGGTCCATATATACCCCTCAGGAAAATCCACCGGGGTGTGCTCAGTCCTCTCTGGCAGAGGCGCCCTGCTGCACTCTTCTGCAGCATTCTTTCTAATAAAAATTTCCTTTTTCAAACCTATGCTGTTGTTAGTAAATTCTTCTTACCAACCCATGAGTTGATTATTTTCCAATGCCAGGGCTCTGACACCTCACCCACCATCTTGGTGACCCACTGGGGACTTTACTGGGATTTCTTCCTTCTTTTTTTCTCCCTTCCTCCCTCGATGGATTTGTTCATTTTTGTTATCTTGTTTTTTGTAGAGACAGGGTTTTGCCATGTTGACCAGGCTGGTCTCGAACTCCTGGCCTCATGTGAACCGTCCACCTTGGCTTCCCAAGTGTTGCGATTAAGGGCATGAGCCACTGTACCTGGCCTAATGGTCTGCTTCTTTACTCTTAGGAACTGAAGATCCTTGGCTGAGGCCACTCTTCAGTGGGATTCTGAAGCCCTAGAGAAGGGATATCTGTCTGTCGCTGCCCTTAGGGGTATAAACTGGCATCTTTTCTTTTCTTTTTTTCTTTTTTTTTTTTTTTTTTGAGAGGGAGTTTCACTCTTGTTGCCCAAGCTGGAGTGCAATGGTGCAATCTCAGTTCACTGCAACCTCTGCCTCCTGGGTTCAAGTGATTCTCCTGCCTCGGCCTTCCCAGTAGCTGGGATTACAGGTGTACACCACCACGCCCGGGTAATTTTTTGTATTTTTAGTAGAGACAGGATTTTGCCATGTTAGCCAGACTGGTCTCAAACTCCTGACCTCAGGTGATCTGCCCGCCTCGGCCTCCCAAAGTGCTGGGATTCCAGGCATGAGCCACCGCACCTGGCCCAGGGTTCTTTTCTATTTTCAGATTGCCAGTAAAACAGCTTGAGTACTCTTTGGCAACTGAGGGTTTCTGGCTGAGGGCACTCCTGGGTGTTACCTGAAGGCCAAGACAAAAGAGTGAATTCACTATTGCCTGCTAGGATGGCAAGTCCACTTTCACTTTAACATTCTAAACCATGCCTTGAAACAAACAGCAGCAATCTCAACTCTGCACAGTCTACTGGTTGTGGACCCCATTTTGGATTCAATTTCATCACAGGTGCCGCATCCCAAGTTATGAGCGAGTTCTGCTTCACATTAGGTTCAAGCTGACGACTCAAACAACGGCGTGCCTGGACTGGTCATCCAGGCAAGGGCAGGCCCTCTGTTTGTGGTAAGACACCCCCCAGTAGAGTGAACCAAAGGGAAAAGGGAGGTCCAAATCTCTCAGGGATGCCTCAGAGATCTTGTAGTCCCTTATCAAAACCCAACATGTATTCAATTCATTCTTCCATTCCATCTGATTCGCCCTTGGCTTGCATTCTTAAAAAGAAGAAGACCCACAAACTCTCAAAAAGAAGTGTATGATTTTCTTTTGTAAGATTTCAATATAAACTCCCCAATAATTTAAATTGTCCTCTTAATGGGACCCTGGATTGGAATATTATTTTACAACTAGACTCATTTTGCCAGAACCCTGGAAAGGATTCAGAGGTCCCTTAGGTCTTTTTGGCTTTATCCCCAAACCCAGAATTTCATTAAAAATTGTCACATATGCTTCCAAGGAACTTTCTCTCTCCCCAATTCTGATGTCTTAGATAATCCTTCCTTTTGCCTGTCACTTTCTTCTCAGCCTGTTCCTACTTCATCTACACCCTCTGCATCTGCTCCATCCCCCAGTCAGTCCCTCCATATCCAGATACATTATCCCCCTCACATACTCGCACAGGAGTCACATATGCCACCAGTACAGAGTCCTCAGAAAATCCCCAAAATATTTTGCCTCTCTGTGTGGTGGCAAATGGAGATTTGTGGACGATTTGAGTTCATGTGGAACCTTCGCCGAGATGGCCGATTTGAAGCAGTTGCCGTCTGGGGCACTCAGGGAGAGGAACGAAAGGAGCAAGTGAATATAGCAGCTTCAACTGAAATATCCAGGTCGTACATTGGAACTGATCAGGGAAACAATTCTACCCACAGAGAATGAAGAAAAGCAGGGTGGGGCGATGACCCACTCAAGAGCAACACGGAGCCAAGGGAACCCCCGCCCCCAGCCAACGGAAGTGGTGAGCGATTGTGCAACCCTGAGAAACCGTGATTCTCCCCTCATGAGTCCACGCCACCAGGGCCTTAGGTTCAACACACAGACCTGTGTAGTCTTGGCAGAGCAGCTGCTCAGGCACACACAGAGACCCAGGAATTTTATGTACTCCAGCCCCTGGATCCCCAACAATGGTATCTGCAATTCAGGCAAGGCAGTGAAGTGGTTTAACTGTCTGGGGTAAAACCCAGAGTTCATCATCTTGTGGCAAGAAAATTTAGGACATGGACATACACAAGGAGTTTAGGAGCAGAGGTTTAATAGGCAAAAGAAAGAGAAAGGAGAACAGCTCTCTCTCTAGTGAGAGTGAGAGAAAGGAGCTTCCAAAAGGAAAGACAAGTTGGTGATGGAGTGTGCGGGATTTTATAAGCAGGCTTGAGGAGGCAGTGTCTGATTTACGTGGGGCCCACAGATTGGTTTGATCAGGTGTGATATTTCCATAGCGCATGGGGAAGACTGTCCACTCCACCCTAATCTTATGCAAATGAGCTTTCCCCTTGGCCAGCGCCATCTTTTATGCTCCTTACTGTGTACGTGTTTGGCAAAGAGAAGGGAAGATGGAGCCACCATTTTGAACATGATTGGCACAACCGCTGGCATCTATGTCTGCAGCTTGATTTCGGAGGCTACTTTTTGTTCAGAAGATAAATGATTTGGGGCTGCCTTTCATTAAATGGAAAATGTTTCCGAGGACTTCCGTGCCCTCACTATCTGCCTAAGTAATTTCTTTTTACCTCCTGTATCATTAGGGGGTCTATATATACCCCTAGGAAGGGGGTTGAATTCAGGGAGTCAAGCCACACTGGTCTGCAGGACCCACTTCCATGGCACCTCACAAGGTATTTTAGCCAGCCACTGGTAACAAGGTCCAGCATGCGTGAGACAGGCTGGAGCTCCCTGGGGGATGTGTGCGCCACCATCTCTGCTGTTTGGTTGATTCAGCCGTTCTGGCCTGTGCACTTTGGAGGGTCCAAATAGTCCAGACGAGGAAGGGTCCCCCTAGTGCAGCACAGCGGCTTTGTCAGAACATAGCCAGACTGCTTCTGTAAGTGGGACCCTGATCCATTCCTCATCACTGGGTGGGACCTCCCAGCCAAGGCCTCCAGCCACCCCCTCCCACACGTATTCTACAGACAGAGCTCTGATTTCTCCATGAGACAGAGTGCCCAGGGGGAGGGGTGGGCTGCACCCTTGGTTGTTTAGACAAATCAGCCATTGCAGCCCATGGGCTTTGGAGAGTCCAAACCCACAGGGGCAGAGGCGGTTCTCCAGCATGACAAGGCTATTTTGGCAAGGTGTGGCCAGACGGCTTCTTTAAGCAGGACTCCAATTCATCTCTGCGTACTGGGCAGGATCTCCCAACGGGGGCCTCTGGCCACCCCTGCCTTTGTTATGTGGCTGACAGAGTTCTAATTTCTCCCTGGGATGGAGTACCCAGGGGGCAGGGCAGGCTGCAACCTTGGCTGTTCCAGTGTCTAAACCAGTCCAGCCTGTGGGCCTTGGAGAGCCCAAATCGATGGGGGGCTGAAGGGATCCCCTACAGAGCATAGCTGCTCTATCAAAAAGCAACCAGCAAAAAGTAACTGATACTTTTTTGTTTGTTTGTTTGAGACAGAGTCTCACTCTGCCATCCAGGCTGGGGTGCAGTGGCGATCTCAGCTCACTGCAACCTCTGCCTCTCAGATTCAAGTGATTCTCTTGCCTCAGCTTCCTGAGTAGCTGGGATTACAAGCATGGGCCACCACGCCTAGCTAATTTTTGTATTTTTAGTAGAGACAGGGTTTCACCATGTTGGCCAGGCTATTCTCAAACTCCTGACCTCAGGTGATCTGCCTGTCTTGGCCTCCCAGAGTGCTGGGTTTATAGGTGAGCCACCATGCCCAGCCCAGACTGCTTCCTCCTGACTCGGTGAGACCTCCCAACTGGGGTCTCTAGTCTCCTTCTACAGGTGCATTTAGGCCAGCAACAGGTCAGTAACCCCTTGAGATGGAGCTTCCAGAGGAGGGGCAGACTGCCATCTTTGCTGCTTTGCAGCTGTGCAGTTTTCACTGGTGATACCTACAGTACAGGAAAAACCAAGGCAACGAGGGTCTGGAGCAGATCTCCCGGCAAACCACAGTAGTCCTACAGTAGAGTGGCCTGACTGCCCTACAGTAGAGTGGCCTGACTGCCCTACAGTAGAGTGGCCTGACTGACTGCCCTACAGTAGAGTGGCCTGACTGACTGCCCTACAGTAGAGTGGCCTGACTGCCCTACAGTAGAGTGGCCTGACTGTTAAAAGAAAAACAAACAAGCAGAAAACAACAACAACATAAAAAAAGACCTCATAAAAACCCTGTCCAAAGGTCACCAACCTCAAAGATCAAAGGTAGATACGCCCACAAAGATGAGAAAGAATCAAAGCCAAAAGACTGAAAACTCAAAAAGCCGGAGTGCCCCTCCATATGACCACAGCAGCTCTCCATCAAGGGCTCAGAACTGGGCTGAGGCTGAGATGGCTGAAATGACAAAAGTAGGCTTCAGCATGGATAGAAAGGAACTTCATTGAGCTAAAGGAGTATGTAATACTAAGAGAACCAAGAGCTAAAAGAGCATGTTGTAACCCATTATTTGGGTAAATAATGATAAGAATCATGATAAAACAATGAAGGAGCTGACAGCCAAAATAGCCAGTTTAGAAAGGAACATAACTGATCTAATAGAGCTGAAAAACACACTGCAAGAACTCCACAATGCAATCACAAGTATTAATAGCAGAATAGACCAAGCAGAGGAAAGATTCTCAGAGGAAAGACTCTCGGAGCTTGAAGATTATCTTTCTGAAATAACACAGGCAGAGAAAAATAAAGAAAAAAAGAATGAAAAGGAATGAATAAAACCTCCAAGGAATATGGGATTTTGTAAAGAGACCAAATCTATGATTGGGGTACCTGAAAGAGGGAGAATGGAACAAATTTGGAAAACATGATTCAGGATATCATCCAGGAGAACTTCCCCAACCTAGCAAGAGAGACCAACATTCAAATTCAGGAAATGCAGAGAACTCCAGAAATACACTCCATGAGGAGATCACCCCCAAGACACAAAATTATCAGATTCGCCAAGGTTGAAATGAAAGAAAAAATGTTAAGGGCAGCCAGAGAGAAAGGCCAGGTCACCCACCAACGGAAAACTGTCAGACTAACAGTGGACCTCTCAACACAAACCCTGCCAGCCAGAAGAGATGGAGGCCAAAACTCAACGTTCTTAAAGAAAAGAAATTCTAACCCAGAATTTCATATCCAGCCAAACTAAGCTTCCTAAGCAAAGCAGAAATAAGATCCTTTAAAGACAAGCAAATGCTGAGGGAATTCATTACCACCAGACCTGCCTTGCAAGAGCTCCTGAAGAAAGCACTAAATGTGGAAAGGAAAAACCATTACCAGCCACTAAAAAACACACCAAAGTACACAAACCAGTGTAAAATGGAAGCCTATTCCTTTACCCACCCACTTCTTTTTAGTCCTGCCAAGCCATCCCGTTTCATTGTTAGATTGCGACTTACAAAGTTACAAGGAATTTACAGCTAAGACCTCATCTTCTAGCAGCTGTATTAACTCACACTTCACCAAAAGAACCACTGCAGTCTATAGAACCTTACATTCTAAAACAAGTGCCATTTGAGGTTTGGAATATTTTTATTTCTGGTCATTCAATATCAGCTGCCTTCATCATCATTCAGCTTAAAATCCCAATAAGTTCCCCCAGAACCCCCCAATACCCCTTGAAACTACAAGCACAAAAAGGGTTACAGCCCCTAGTAACAAAATTTTCAACCCACGGATTATTGCACCCATGCAACTCACCTTGCAACACTCCCATTTTAGCTGTAAAGAAACCAGATGTCCTCTCTCCAGTCCGTGCCTCCAAGATGACAAAGAAAAGGAACAACAGTCTCGCCAAAAAGTACCACAGCCACATGCAGCCTATTTGCTGCATGAACTGTGCCTGATGCGTGCCCAAGGACAAGTCTATTAAGAAATCTGTCATTCGAAACATAATGGAGCCCGCAGCAGTCGGGGACATTTCTGAAGCAAGCGTCTTCAATGCCTATGTGCTTTCCAAGCAGTATGTGAAGCAACATTACTGTGTGAGTTGTGCAATTCACAGCAAAGTAGTCCGAAATCAATCTCGTGAAGGCTGCAAGGACCCAACACCCCCACCCTGATTTAGACCTGTAGGTGCTGCCCCATGACCCCCACCAAACCCCATGTAAGGAGCTGAGTCCTTAAAGACTGAAGACAGACTATTCTCCGGAGAAAACTAAAATGGAAATTGTACTTAAAAAAAAATGGCTCCTAATGACTAGTACAGGACCTTAGAATTGTTAATGAAGCTGTTATTCCTATTCATCCTATTGCCCCAAACCCTTACACTCTTTTTGGACAAATTCTCTCCATCACAGCTTGGTTTACTGTACTTGATCTTAAGGATGCCTTTTTCTGCTTTCCTGTATACCCAGACAGCCAATTTTTGTTTGCTTTTGAATAGCAAGACTCAGATACTCAACTAGCTCAAAGTTAACTTAGACAATTCTGTCCCAGGGATTCAGAGATAGCCCCACCATTTTGGATAGGCCCTAGCTAAAACACTGTCTACCCTGCAGTTTCTCCCAGGTAGCAGTCTACTCCAGTATGTGGATGACCTGCTAATCTGTAGTCCTAACAAGGTTGTTTTAGACCAAAATACAATATTAGTACTAAATAAACTTGTTGACTGTGGCTACAGAGTATCTCCTTCTAAGGTACGAATATCCACACAAAGGGTTCAATTTTGGGTCTTATTTTAACCTTGAGTACAAAGAGCATCTCAAGCATTTGTAAAAATCTTATCTTAAACGTGACAACTCCAGAAATAAACAACAGCTTTGATCCTTTTTGGGTATGGCCAGGTTTTACAGAATATGGATTCCTTCCTTTGGATTAATAGCAAAATCTTTATGTGAATCCCTCAAGGGAACTGAGGAGCAACCTCTGTCCTAGACTAATGTTATGAAGCACGCTCTAAACACTTAAAACCGGGCTTTAATCTTAGCCCCAGCCTTAGCCCTAGCAGATCTGACTAGGCCTTTATTTTTGTATGTACACGAATGAAGGGGAATCGCTTTGGGAGTCTTAGCCCAAGATCTAGGGCCCTTTAAGTGCCCTATAGCATATTTTTTGAAAACTTTAGACCTAGTATCCCAGAAAGGTCATTCCCCATCACCCCAGCCTAAGAGCATTAGCAACAGTGGCCCTCTTAGTCCAAGAAGCCTCAAAAATATATTACCTGCCCCACCTGGGCTCTCATGACTTTGCAGCACTGCTAATAATTATTTAAGCCCTTTTCAAACTTCAGCCCTATCCCTTCTTAATAATTCTCTTCATTATGGTGATTGTACTCTGGCAACAATAGCTCATACCCAAATCAGTGTCTTGAACATAACTTCCAATTCAGAATTCCATTCTGGAAGATAAAGGGCCCTAGGACTTAGTGTGGCCAGAATTGTGGGAGCTATTGCAACTTTCACCCTTTTACTTACCATGAAATCTCAATATGGGAACTTACCACCTCCCTTGAAATAGCCTTAGCAGAAACTGACACAAGTCTATCAGCACTAGAAAAGTCTTTACACTCACTGGCAGGAAAGGGTTTAATAATAGATAAACTCTAGATTACCCCCTAGCTGAACAAGGAGGAGTCAGTGCTGTCATCAAGAAAACCTGTTACACCTACATTAATGCATCTGCAAAAGTGGAAACTAAGGTCCAAGAAATTTTCAAACAAGCCAAATGGCTGCACACACTTTCCCAAAGTAACCAAGACTAGGCTAAAACCTCTACTGACTGGTTTCCAAAAATCACTTGGCTTCTCCCATTCCTGGGACCTTTATTCTTTGTCATTCTTCTTTTAAAATTTTGTCCCTGACTTTTTAAGTTAAACTTTTTGAGTTTAACTTATATCTCATTAACTTTATATCTTTCAGATTACAACAATTTCACCTATAGATGACTATGTAATCCCAATCCCGGCCTCCTGATGGTATCTGACCTTCCCCACCTCTTCATGAATGAGTTTTCCATGACCCTTCATTCCCTTCATTCCCTTCATGACAGAGAGCAAGGAAGGGAAAAACATAACCTATACCTTCAATGCTCCCTTTCGGTAGGGATTAGCCAGATGGACTCAATGCCCCTTTTCACTGTGGCATTTTCCCTTTCTTGAGACCCCAGTAGGCAGCAGGTAGACACGAGCATGGGGGAATATAGAGGGTCAAATATTTGACCAAAATATTTGTCAGGGGAAAAATGAGGAAAGCAAAAGTTGCCTGGTGAGCTTTGAGCAGGCCCCAGAGACAAAAAAAAACTCCTTATTTGAGGAATGTAGAAGTATAGTGAAAGAAGTGAAGACCACCCGGTGAGCATCAAACAGTCTATTCGGAGGCAAACTCCTAATCTAGGAAATTTAGAAATAATTAAACTTCCCTAGTACCTAAAGTCGTCATCTGGTTCCAGGTCTCTTTCAAAAAAAAATTGTAAGTAAATAGAAATTCTACACGTCTCCAGAATGCCATGCCAAAACTCACTGTGCAACCCTTCCTGACATTAGGGCACCAAAATGTCAACACATGTAATCATTTATCATGACCTACGTGGCTAATATTGTCCAAATGACCCTTAAACTCCCACCTTAAGGTCCATAAATGCTCCTAAGGAAAATCCACCTTGATGTGCTCAGTCCTCTCTTGCTGAGGTGCCCCATTGCACTCCTCTGCAGCATTCTTTCTTTGTAATCAAACTTGCCTTTTTCAAATCAATACTGCTGTCGGTAAATTCTTAACAGCCCGTAAGTCAACCACTTCCTGATGTAGGGGCTCTGACACCTCACCCAGCACAAATCTGCTGTAAAAAAATGATTAGAGGAAGTTCTCTAAACAGAAAGGAAACAATAATAGAAGAAAGTCTGGAACATAAGGAAGGAAGAGCCCAGGAAGTAAAAATATGGGTAAATACAGTGGACTTTCTTTCTCTTAAGATTTCTAAATTGTGTTTGACAGTTGAAGCAAAACTTACAACACTACTTGATATGGCTCTAAATGTATGTAGAGGAAATATTTGAAACAATTATCAACAAAGGGAGATAAAGGAACATAAAGGGAAGTGAGCTTATGTACCTTACATGAACTGGTAAAACAAGGATATCAGTAGACTGTGATACATTTTATATATATATATATCTAATATAATGTATAATAAAATACCTACAGCAGCCACTAAAAAACCATACAGAGATACACTGGAAAACATTGTAAATAAATCAAAATGGAATTCTTAATAGAATGTCCAAGAAACCCACAGTGAGACAGGAAAAAGAAAAAAAGAACATAAATTGGTAGAGCGGATTTTAAAACTTGATACAACTCTATGCAGTCTGTAAGAAACTCATTTCAAATATGATGACACAGGAACATTGAATGTAAAATGATGAAAAAAGATAAATCATGCAATCATTAATTAAAGGAAGGGAGTGGCTAAATTAATATCAGATAAAGTAGACTTCAGAGCAAAGAAAATGACAGAGACACAGAGGATATTATATAATAATAAAAGCACCAGTCTATCAAGAAGATCTAGCAATCCTAAATGTATGTGCACCTAAGAGCAGAGTCATAAAATGTGTGAAGAAACTGACAGAACTGAAAAGAGAAATAGACAAATTCACAATTATAGTTGGAAGCCTCAATAACCCTCTCAACAATTTATAGAACTAGACAAAAAATTAGCAAGAATATACAAGAACTCAACAACAATTTTAACCAATAGACTAACATTTATAGAACCCTTCACCCAATAACAGCAGAATACACATTCTTTTATAGTGCCCATAGAATGTACACTGACATAGACCACATCCTGAGCTACAAAACAAACCTCAACACTTTTAAATAATTAAAATAATATAGAGTACCTTCCCCAAGTATAATTGAATCAATGTTGAAATCAATAGCACAAAGATAACAGGAGGGTGGGCATGGTGGTTCATGTTTATAATCCCAGCACTTTGGGAGGCCAAGGTGGGTGGATCACTTGAGCTCAGGAGTTCAAGACCAGCCTGGGCAACAGGGCAAGACCCCATCTCTACAAAAAATACAAAAATTAGCCAAGCATGGTGATGTACACCTGTAGTCCCAGCTACTTGGGAAGCTGAGGTGGGAGGATCACTTGAGCCTGGGAGGTCAAGGCTGCAGTTAGCTGTAATTCCACCACTTAACTACAGCCTGGGTGACAGAGTGAGACCCTGTCACATTTTAAAAAATAAATAAATGAAAAAGATAACAGGGAAATCTGCAAACATTTGGAAATTAACACGCTTCTTTAAAAAAATTCATGTTGGTCAAAGACGAAGTTTCAAGGGAAATTTTTAAAATACATAATAATTGAATGAAAATGGAGACATAGCACATCAAGATTTGTGGGTGACTGCTAAAGTATGCTGGGAGGAACATTTATAGCACTAAATGCATATATTAGAAAAGAGGAGGCCGGGCACGATGGCTTATGCTTGTAATCCCAGCACTTTGGGAGGCCAAGGCAGGTGGATCACGAGGTCAGGAGTTCAAGACCAGCCTGGCCAAGATGGTCAAACCCCGTCTCTATTAAAAATACAAAAAAAATAGCTGGACGTGGTGGCAGGCACCTGTAATCCCAGCTACTAGGGAGGCTGAGGCAGAGAATTGTTTGAACCTGGGAAGCAGAGGTTGCAGTGAGCCTAGATTACACCACTGCACTCCAGCCTGGGTGACAGATCAAGACTCCATCCCCCCCCAAAAAAAAGAAAGAGAGAAAAGTGTCCAACCAATCATCTAAGCATCCCCCTCACAAACCTGTAAAAAACAGTGCAAAATAAATCCAAAACAAGCAGCACAATGAAATAATGAAGATAAGAGCAGAAATTCATGAAATTGAAAACAGAAAAAAAATAGGAAAAATATCAATAAAAAAAAGAGCTGGTTCTTTGAAAACATCAATAAAATTGGCAAACTTCTATCTAGCAAGACTGGCAAGAAAAGGGAGAGAAAGAAATCACAAATTAATAGTATCAGGAATGAAATAAAGGTGTGACTACATATTCTACAGATATCAAAAGGATAATATGAGAATATTACAAAACAACTCTACACAAATAAATTTTACAACATAAGAGAAACTGGCCAACTCCTTGAAAAAACAAACTATTATAATCACCCAATTTGAAATAGATCTCTTGAATAGTCCCATAACTGTTAAGAAAATTAAATCTTCAATTTTAAAACATCCAAAAAATAAATCTCCAGGCCCAGGTAGTTTCACTGGAGAAATCCAGCAAACATTTAAAGAAAAATTAACATCAATTTTACACGATCTCTTCCAGAAAATGGAAAAGGAGGTAACACTTCCCAATTCATTTTATGAAATTAGTGTTATCCTGATGATACACAAACCACAGAAAGACAGTACAAAAAGGAAACTACAGATAAATATTCATCATAAATATAGGTGCAATAATCCTTAACAAAATATTTTCAAGTAGAATCCAGCAATATATAAAAAGAATTATACACCATGAGCAAGTGGGGCTTATTCCAGGGATACAAGGCTAGTTCAATATTTGAAAAATAAATGTGCTGACAAGCAAAAGAAGAAAAATCACATGATCATATTAGTTGATGCAGAAAAAAAGCATTTGATAAAATTCAACACCCATTTATGACAAAAACGCTCAGAGAAATGGGAATAGAGAGGGACTTTTTTAACCTGATAAAGAGTATATATAAAAAACCTACAGGTGACATTATATTTAATGGTTAAAGACTCTGTGTTTATTTCCTAAGATTAGGAACAAGGTAAGGATGTGCACTCTCACCACTGTTATTCAACTTAGTATTGGAAGTTCTAGACAGTGTAGTAAAACAAGAGAAGAGAAAAAAAGAGAAGAGAAGGGAAGGGAAGAGAAGAAAAGAGAAGAGAAGAGAAGAGAAGGCATATATATTGGAAAGAAAGAAAGAAAGAAAACTGTCCGTATTTGCAGATGATATGATATTATTATCTATGCAGAAAATTCCAGAGAATCTACAACATATCTCCAGAAACTAACAAGCGAGTTCAGCAAGGTTGAAGGATACAAACTAACATACAAAAATTAATAGTGTTTCTATATACTAGCAATGCACATATGGACATCAAAATTTAAAATATCATACTATTTACAGTTCCTTTAAAAAAAAACTGAAATAGGTGAAAATCTAACAAAACATGTCCAGGGCTTTTATGCTGAAAACTATAAAATGCTGATTAAATTAATCGAGGAAGATTTAAATAAATGGAGAGACATACCATGTTCATGGACTGGAAGACTCAACATGGTAAAGACGTCCATTCTCCCCAAATAGATACAGAAGTTTAACCTGATTCCTATAAAATCTAAACAAAAGTTTGTAGATGTCAATAAGATTATTCTAAAATTTGCATGGAAAGACAAAGGAACTAGAATATCCAAGACAATCTTAAAAAACGAAGCCGGAAGTCTTATACCACTTATATAGACATCAAGATGTATTTAAAGCTACAGTAATTAAGAGAATATAGTGTTGGCACAATGGTAGATGGAAAGTCCAGAGACAGGCCCACACATATATGAATACTTGAATTTTGATAAAGATGGTACTGCAGAGATAAGGACAATGTTTTAAGTAATGGTACTGGGTTGAATGGATATTTATATGGAAAAAATATATATAAATTTTGACCCCTATCTTACACCAAACACAAAAATCAATTTCATATTGATTGTAGATCTAAACGTGAACAGCAAAACAGTAAATCTTCAGAAAATAATAAAAGAGAATTATCTTCATAACCTTGGGTAGGCAAAGATCTCTTAAGACACAAAACCCACTAACCATTAAGGACAAAATTGATAAATTGGGTTATGTTAAAATTAGGAATTATTTTTTCAAAAGACTGCATGTAGACACAGACAAGCAAGACACAAAGGAGAGAATATATTTGCAACACAAATAACTAAAGATTTCTCTAATCATTAATTTCCCCATCTATAGGATTACAGGAGGTAATATATCTAAGAGGTTGGCACAGTGCCTGGCACATAGGGAGTGTTCCATGAAGTTTATATTGCTTCTGCTGTAACTGAGTCATCCAGGCCAAGGACTGTACCTCAAAGCACTCCCAGGCTGACAGATCTCTCTCCAGTTTTTGACACTCTACAAAGAAGTCAGAAGAGTTTCCTCAGCTCTTCTTTTACAAACCAGTGTTGAAGACATTTCCTGAGGAACACTTTCATCCCCCCCCAGCTGCAATCCCTATGCAGACTCCCATGCTAGATTGTAAATAACATAGTTGAAGCATTACAAGGCACCAGTGGGGAGGATGAGAGTGGGTTTTCATCTCAGATGAGTCAGCTCACGTGGTGGGAAATGCCCCAAGAGTGCTGAAAGCAGGAGGGAAGAGTGGCTTGTCATGGGGAAGAAAGCCTCTCTTCTCCCAAATGCTATATCATCTATCTTCACAGCTGCCAGGATGCCCAGAAGTATGAACAGGGGGTTTTCAGTATGATTTCAAAAGACTCACTTTGTTCCTGCAGAGACAGGCCCAGAAAAAGCCAGGGAACATCCTGACCTGCAGAAGGATGAGTGGGCATTTGGAGTAGGCCAAGACCCAGAGGCCAGCCCTCAGGGGGCCACCATAGTGGTATGAATCCCCACCCCTTAGCCAGAGAGGCAGAACTTTTGAAGGGCTTGGGTTTGCCTCTAGCTACCCACCTTCCTTTTCTTGCTCCCCAGAGAAAAGACACAGAGTCTGGAAGCCTCAGAGCACCAGTATGAAGCCAGGGGTGCTGACAGCAAAGGCCCTGGGAAAAGCCCACCCCATCATTCTGAGGGACAGCACCCGGCACTATCTGCAAGCCTTCCCATAGTTTACAGAGCCTGTCTACACCCTTCCCAGCATCTGATCGAGTTACTGCCCTGTCGGCCAAGAACTATCCTTACCCCCATTTGACAGGTGTCCAAGTTGAGCCTCAGAGAAATAAAGTGAACTATCCAAGATAGTTCTCAGATGAAGGTCTCATCCCACTACCACCATCAAGTTACCGATAATAATGATGATTCTTATCCTTTTTGAGCATCTCTTGTGTGCCAGACATATGACTAAGGGCTTCACCTCCATTAGTTTGTCTTCAGAACAACCACAGAAGTAGGCGAGTATATCCCATTTTATAGACCCAGAGAAGGCAATAATAGTAAGAAATTATACTTGGGGCAGATACTGTTTGAAACACTTTAATATTTATCAACTCACTTAATGTTCTCAAACATCCTGTGAGAATAAGTGCAGTATCATCATCTCCATTTTAGAGATGTGGGAACTAAGGCTCAGAGAAGGCAGGTGCATTGTCTGAGGCCTCACAACTAGGAAGTAGCAGAATAGGGACTCGAAGCAAGGATTCTTCCCACTATTTTGCATCTGTGGCATTCCAGGTGATTTACCCAAAGTGACAGGTCTATGGGATGTTGAAATCTGATTAGAACACCTGTCCAAATGAAAGCCCAGAATCTTCCCACCCAGCTATCATGCAGAGAGAGGGACTGGGGTCCCTCTGGGTAACATGGTTTGTCACCTTTTCTCCTTCTAAGAGCCACCCCCCCCAGAGAATGAGCCCCCAGAACCAGGATGCACATAAGCTGACCCCTGTGTGGTGGGAGCAGGCCAGGTAGGGCTGACAAAGCTGGGACGCAGCCCACCAACGGCCCTCTGCCAGTGTTCCGCCTCCGTCCGCTGCTCGCTGGCTAAAACCAGCCCCAGACTCTCCTTCTCTCCCTTTGCCCCCATTGAAAGTGTTGGATGGGAAGCAGCGACGAAGTCAGGAGGGACAGAAGGTCCTCAGCCCTTGTCTACCCTTCCAGGAGGGGGAGACTGGTGAGGGGTGTGGTAGAGGGGTGCTGGGCAGAGGTTCTGGAGTTGTGGGAAAGGGGTAACCTAGCAACCACTGAGGTCACTGTCACAAAGCAGGCAGACTTGCACACAGAACCCACAGCCTTCCCCTCAATTTGTCCCCTTGTTCCTTCCTGCTGGGACAGCAGGGCTTCTCACACACATGCTGTAGCGGGCACTGCCTTGGTGAGTCCAGGGACCTCTTGGGAGAGGAGATGGACACTGGAGAGCCCAGAAGGGCAGAGGTAGAAAGGGAAGTTCTGTGGCTGGATTGGTGGGAGCCCTCAGGCCCCTCTGCCTGGCCAGCTGGAGCCCCAGGGACAGACAGCAGGGACAGAAAGCTCTGGACAAGGCAGGCTTGGCCTACTAGAGTCCCTGTCGGCCTCTCTACAGCTGCTGTGGGTTATGACCCCCGATGGCTTATTAGATCAATTTAATGGATCATATCGAACATTTAAGAAATGAAACCAAAAATGGGGTAAAAATATCAGTGTGCATCATATGTAGTACTGATAAATATTGCTTCAGGATATTATTGTTTTAGTTTCACACACACATACAAACCCGTGTGTGAATTGGGTCATGACATAAAGAATTCCTTACTGTCATTACAGCCAAACACATTTGCAAGTCTCTGTTCTAAAGAGTACTTTTTCCCACAGGCAGGAGGATTTGGGGCTTCCAGATACCCTGTTCTCAAGATTGTAGCATCTAAGTACTCTAGAGCCTAGTCCCTGACATCAAGGATGTCTGAAGCTTCCTTTTAAGGAGAGAAAAGATCAGCAAACTGTGAGTCAGACTGCCTGGGCTCTGGTTCTTTCTGTGTGACCTCAGCAAGTCTCCCCTGTTTCCTCCATCTCAGACAACACCAACTCATCCCACTACCTGACGAAGGCTGGCATTGGGAGATCTCTGGGGTCCCTTGCAGATTCTGTGACTCTGAGGGTTAATTCTCAGAATGCACTGATGTCCTGTCCCAACCCCATCCCTAGCACTTTGGCTAGATATATATATTCAGGTCCAGAGATTTAATCACAATTCTTGGTTTTGACACCTATCATCTTTCATCTATGTCATTTAATTAGTTTACTTAATAATATAATAAACACAAGCAAATACACCACCCAAACCAAGAACAAGAACATCACCACTAACATATCTCCTTACATGCGCTTCTCCTGCACACCTCCCCTCCCCGCCTTCCCTTGGAAATAACCACTGTGTGAATTTCGTGCTTAGCATTTCCTTGTTTGATGCTGTTGTTGCTATTTTATCGCATGTTCTTGATCATTTTGCTTTGCTTTTAAATTTTTATTTTTAGAAAGGATCTCAGGCTATGTGGTCCTCTGGAACTTGTGGTCCTCCAGAACACACATAAACTAAACCACTTATGAAAGAGAAATAATATGTTTTTAAACACATCATTTATACAGTTTAGTAGTTACTTTATATTATCCACACATTATATATAGTGGATGACAACAATTGTGTTGTTTCAAATGCATATATCTTGTTATACTGTAGCCTATTAATAGTAATTAATAAAAAGCAAATTGAGTTAATAGGATTGCATAAATATAACATCCCAAAACCAAGAACTGTAAGGTTTCTCATACTGATTATAAGATTCATTCATGTTGTTACATGTAGCTGTGGCTCATTTATGGCTCATTTATTTTCATAGCAATAAAGTATCCCACTGTCTGAATGCACCACAGCTTACTTATCCATTCTTCTGCCATCAGACATTTGGGTTGCCACTAGGTTTTTGCTATTTTGAACGGTGTTTGTATGAATATTCTTACAAGTAGCCCCTGTGGTACGTCTGTGAGAATTTCTCTTATACCTGGGAAAGAAATTGCTGAGTGATACAGCATGCAAATGCTCAATTTTATAAGATATTACCATTTCTCTCTCCAAAGTGCCTGTTCCTGTTTACACTTCCACCGCCAGTTCGTGAGAGTTCCTGTTCTGCATCTTCAACACTAGTATTAAGTGCACTGGCCTTTAGTCTGTTAGAAAGCATACAATGGCTACAGATGTTCAATTGGCTGAATATCCACTGATGAGGTGAGGCTCCAAATGCCCACCCTGCTGACTGAGGAGGGCTTGGGGTAGGGCAGGGTGGAAGACAAAGGTGGCCTTGGGGGATCTCAACAGATTAGGAGTCCAAGAGAGGTGGTTCTTACTGAACTGCTGCTGCCAGTCAGCCAGACCCCCCAGTGGATCCTCAGGCCCAAGTTAGCCCAGGTAATGGGCTTTGCCCCTCCTGGGCAGGGGCCAGAAGCACTGAGCAGAGGAGTTCCAGGGGTTCTCAGCAGGTGATTTCCTCTGTCACTTGGGAGTAGAAGAGGACAGCTAACTGCAACTTTCAGAGAAGGTTTGCTTTGTTTCTTTAAGCCCCAGATCCCTTAGAGGCGAATGGAGAATGGATCAGGAAACTCAGGGGCCAGGTCAGTGGAGTCCTCAGAGGGTCCGGGGGCAGCACACCTTGCCTAGCACATCCAGAGTCCATCTGTACTCCAAAAGGACTCCCTTCAGCCAGGGCCACCGTGAGAAGGGCATACAGACAGCGATCAGGCAGGTGGTTCCAGCAGGCCTCTGGTGGAGAGTGGGCCACCTTTGCTGATGTTGACCTTCCTCCAAGGGCAGATGCACAGCGTTCTCAGGAAGGGGAGGGGTGGGGGTAGAGGACAGAGGACCTGAGCTGGCTTGTCTCCAGCAAAGCAAAATAGAGCTTGAAGCTTCCCTCAGCGTCACAGCCCCAGTAGCTGCTGCATCATCTCTTCCTTTCCTAGGAGGGACCCCCATGGGAACAGAACTCGCTGGTCTGATCTGGCCTAAGCTTCAGCTCTGGCTTCTGGACGCTGAGTCTGAGCCAAGGCCGCTCCTGAATGCATGCGGGAGGATGGCAGCCTATAGCTGGCCTCTGGGCTATCCATAGCCTGGCTTGGGGCAGGCCCTTGCTGGGACCAGCCCCATCCCCAGGGATGTATATAAGGTGACTTTGCTCCATCCTGGGTATTTTGATGAGTAGGTGGGTCTGCAGCTTCTCTTTCTGGTTTCAGATATGGTCTCTGGGAAAAAACTGGGGTGCTGGAAGAGTCTAAGTTCCCTCAAATGGATGCTAGCTCCCTGATAAGGAAGACTAATCAGGACAGGATTGTACCAGTTGGGAAAGGACTCTGGGGGAGGCCTAGCTTGGTGCTATGGGGGTGGTGGTGAAACCCAGGAAACCAGATTTCAGAGCTCCTCAGGAAGGGGCCTGTCATAAGCACTGAGCTCTGAGCCCAGGTGGGCCCACTGCCAGAGGAGGCTCCATTAGCTTCTCCTGAAACCCCCTCCTTCAGTCCAAAGGCTAAGCTGAAACCCGAGAAGAAGTCAGGACGCAAGCCAAGGAGCGCTGGGGACAGTGGGCCACAGAAAGAACTGGTGATCCCAGGGATTGTGGATTTCGAGCGGATCCGCCAGGCATTGAGGACCCCCAAGCCCCAAACTCCTAGCACCTACTGCTTTGGACGCCTCAGTCACCACTCCTTCTTCTCCCGGCACCACCCACACCCTCAGCATGTGACCCACATCCAAGGTAGGGCCCAGCTGGTTGGGGTGGGAGCAGAGGGAGTATCACAAATTGGTCTTGAGAACTGGGAAGGAAGAATTGATGGCAGAGCCCACTTCCAGGCTGGGGCCCAGAGAGGATAGGGGCCAGGATCCCAGGGCTACCAAGAACCCAGCCAGGACTGCACTTGGTGGGCAGGAGAGAAGCCCTCCAAGGGTGGGTGACAGGTTCCCTACAGGATTCCCCTGACTGCTGGGTTCTCCCATTTTACAAATCAGAGAAAGGGGTAAGTTCTGTCCTGGAGCAGTGCTCTGTTCTCTAAGTCCTCTAACTTAGGCCATGTCAGCCACTCAGCCACCCAGCCAGCCATCAAATATTTCTTGAGTGTGAACTATGGGCTAGGCACTTTTTTAGGCCTTGGGGATACAACAGTGAACAAGACAGACATGGTGGCCGCCCCCCTGGACTGACCTCCAGTGGGGAGGGATGGGAGATGGGGAAGGTGTCAAGTGCCCAGGCTGCAGTGGGAAGATTGCTGTTTTTAAAAGGTGGTCACAGAAGACATGGCCATTAACATGACGTTTGAGTGAAGGACTACATAGGAACTGTGCACACAGCAGGGGGAAGGATGTCTCAGGCAGGTATATCAGCAAAAACAAAGGCCGGAAGGCAAGAGTGCTCCCACTCTGTTGGAGCAGCAGCAAGGAAGCAGAAGCTGGTCTGGCTGGAGTAAAGCAGGAGAGGAGAACAGAGAAGGCATCAGGGAGACAGTGGGCCCAAGTCAGCTATGCATCTGGGCCACTACTGTCACCATTAAGCCACCTTCCTGAATCAGCTGGAGCCCTTGGAAGGCTGAGAGCACGGAAGTGAGATGTTTTAGCAAGGTCATCCTGGCCTCTGTCTTAACTGTGGCTTGGACCAGGGGCTAGAAGTGGAAGACTCCATGGCTCTATCCTGGAGATATGTGGAAGGTAAAGTCAGTAGGACTCGGTGATTGATTAAAAGCGGAGTGAGAGGAAGAGAAGAGGCAAGACCGACTTAGATTTTTGGCCTGAGCATCTGGGAAACTGGAGTGCATTGACTGAGACAGGGAAATCAGCGGAAGGGCCACTGCAGGCTTCGAGGGAGTCAGGGGTTTGGTCTTGGATGTGGGAGGTGGGTGACGTGAGATGCTTTCTAGACCTTCAGGTGGAGGTGCAGGGGAACAGTCGGATCTGGTGTTCAGGGCAGAGACACAGATGTGAGAGCCATTCGAGAGGGGGTGTTTTAAGTGGTGGGCCTGGGTAGGATCACCAAGGAGTCCATGTAGGTACAGGAGAGAAAAACCTGGGGACAGGTCCCTGGGGACCCCAAGATTAAGAGGTTGAGAAGATGAGAAGTCAGCAGAGGAGATGAGGAGAGGTAGTGAGCCAGAACAAGAGTGAGGGGTCCTGGCACCAAAAGGGAAGTGTTTCAGGGAGGGGAGAGCAGCCCTGCTAGGTCCTCACCAGGCCGGTCTTCAAGCCTCACTATCAATACTGATATAATAATCACCCAGGGTTAGCCAGAAGGGTCCTCACGTGTAAACGGCCCCCACTACCTCCAGGCCACCCTGCATGCAGCCTTGCACAGGCTGACTGATAGCAGTTTTCTGTAGAGGGTGTGGCTCAATCTCTTTCCCTGTGATGTGAGCCCGGGCCTTGCCCATCACGAACTGTGACTTAATGCCCTTGCCCCAGCATTCTCATATTTAAGCTGCCTACCTACCCCTGTGTACTCACATCAGCAGTTTGTTGCACTGTCATAGGAAATCAGAAGATCCTCGGGACTAGGGGCCCAGGAAGCCTAAGTTCTTGTCTCACCTCTGCCCAACTCACAGTGTGGCCCTGAACAGGCCCTTCCCCTGTCCATTCTAAGTTCCCCCTGTGGGTGAGGTGGTCTCTGGTCTAGGTGGTTGCAAGGCCCTCCCAGCTCTGATAATCTATCAGCCTGTGGTTACTGGAAGAGGTGGAGCTGGAATCACCCTGCCCTTCAGCCTCTTCCCAGCCTCCTGGAGCTCTTAAGGTCCACCTAAACCTCCCTTCCCACAGCCTCTAACCCTTTGCAGATCTCACCGGGAAGCCTGTTTGTGTCGTCAGGGACTCTCCAGCCCCCTTGCCTGAGTCGACTATCTTTTCCGGCTGTCAAATGGGGATGCCAACCATCTCTGCCCCCATTGGAGACCCACAGTCTAATCGGAACCCCCAGCTTTCTTCTGGTGGGTACTTGGACCATACCTCCCTCTACCCTGGGGCTCATGCCTCTCCCCAAGGCTGCCTCCCTTGGGTGGGTGCCCAGAAGGAAAGGGCCATCGCTCTTAGGTGAGTGAGGTCTGTTGGGGGAACCCACTTTTTCTCCCCTTTCCTTGGACAGCCTAATCTCTGCATTACTCCCCACCCAGCAAGTCCTAGCCAGCAGAAATGCACCCCTGCTTGGATTTGAGGTGCTTGAGGAGTAATAACATGCAGAGGGCAAGCAGATGTTGAGCCTGCAGTCATGTGACTGGCAGCTGTAGGCCAGAATGCTATAGGAAATATTTAGTAACTGGTGTGCTCAGGCCTTGGCCAACCAGAACGATCAGCCACAGTGCTGGCTTGGCGTTCCAGAGGTCTCCACTCTGCCCAGCGTTATCCTTTCCTTGACTGAGGTGCTGGAAGCCAGTTTGGTGGGGACAGGGGAGAGATCCTGGAGAAGGGACTGGGACTGCCGGTGCAGGGCAGACAGACTTGGAAGGCTGGCTGCGGCTCTCTTTGCCACCCTCTCCAGGAATTAGTTCGATTTCTTAGTAACAGGCCCATTCGTATCTCCTCAGCTTCAGTCTTGGCCTCAGGAACCTAAAAGAGACCAAACTAGATGAAACCATGTGCATCTTGGCACAGGTAACCAAATGTTCTCCAGCATCCTCTAGAAATGCACAGGCTAGGACATCAACATCAGCCCTTGCTAGAAGGAAAGCAACGCCCCACCCCCGCACCCCACCCACTGCCACAACCACCACCCATGGTGTGAATCCAGAGCCTTCTCCCTCCAGGGCACTGCCTGCCCCTTTCCCTTTAAGATCCAGGCAGGGAGGCCAGGAAGGAGAGCAGACTCCTCTACCAAGGCCTGGTGGCACAGGGAGGGGAGGAGGGCCCCTGACTTCAGTTGGCAGGACCTTGTCCCCTCCTCCAGAAGCCTGGAAGAAGGAGTTGAAGGACCTGGCTTCCCGGGTGGCCTTCTTCACCAAGGAGGATGAGCTGAAGAAGAAAGAGGTGGGTGCGGAACACAGGAGCTAGTCTGGGAAGAGGTGAAACAGATCCTTCTCTGAATAAGGAGATCCCTCCCGAGTCAGTTCAGCCTACCAGAGGTGGGGTAGAGGGGACTGATTCTTACAAACATCGGGGGAAAGGTCACAGTGAGGGAGAGAGCACACCTAGGTGGAGAAATCCAAGCAGGGGTTTTAGGACAGGCAGCACTTGGGGGCCTGCGATATCTAAGTGAGATGTTCACAAGGGGACTGAGGAGTTCCAAGCAGAGGCACCTAGCTCAGCAGCTCAAAAGCTGGCAAACTCAGGGCATCATCAGAAACCAGGCTATAAGTGGGCAGCAATGGGAAAGGTGGCAGGGGGGTGGGTGCAGACTTTGAATGTAGGGAGGAGCAGCTTGTTCTTAATCTCCAAACTTTTTCGTATCTAATCACATAAGGAGCAGAGAATCTCAGAAGGTTTTCAAACATGGTAGGGGTGACTCCGTGGGTGCCATTTGATGATAAAACAGTAAACTCACCTGAGAGGCAGCTCAAAGGTGACTGGAATTGCTCTTATGACAGTCTGCTCCTGCCCCTTGTCTTGGGCAACCAGAGTGGGCAGGCAGAGGCCCGGCTTCTCATTCCTGCTCACAGCTAACTCACTGTGGCACTCAGGACAACTCAGCTAAGCTGTCTGCGTCTCTGTTTTCCTATCTTTAAAATGGGGGGAAGGATACTACCAGTCTTAACTAGAATTGCAAGAGCAGGAGGCCCCAGGCCCCAGGCCTCTCTGGGACAGACCTGGGGGCAGCTGAGCTGGAATTAAGGTAGGCGGTGGGCCCTTGCTGCAGGATGCTGTTTTCAAATCTCTGATGGCTATGGGGAGGAGCAGCAGGGAGGATCTGCCTGGGAGGAAGAATGAGAACCACCTGCAGGCGTCCAGCGATCGACCCTCCCTTACTGAGTTCAGGAGGAAGAGTTTTTGCTAGTTTGAGCATGATAGCTGAGAGTGGAAGGGCTGGCTGCCAGAGAGTGGGCTGGGGATGCCCAAGGAGGGGGTCTAAGGCAGGTGGCAGGGAGTGAGTGGCAGAGCTGGATGATACCCTAGGACCCTGGCAATGCTGTGATGCTGGGATATGGGGGGCAAAATGCCCTGGGGATTGTGACCCGGCATCCTGCTCCTCTCTTCTCCTCGGCCCTCTTCCTCCCCTCTTGCTGACTGCCTGGAGTCTCTGGCCACTTTTGTCCCAGCAGGAGGAGGAGGAGGAGGAGCCTCTGCGGGAGCAGGGCGCAAAGTACTCAGCGGAGACTGGGAGGCTCATCCCCGCTTCCACTCGGGCTGTCGGCCGCCGCAGATCCCACCAGGGCCAGCAGAGTCAGTCTTCCAGCAGAGATGAGGGAGTCCAGGCCTTCCTCCTTCAGGATCAGGAGCTGCTGGTGAGGACCCAGTTCTGCTCCCAGGCTCCTGGCTCTCCATATTAGGAGTCCTACAAACCGCTTTAGGGCACGGCCCCTCCCAGGGATACTGATGCCTAGGACCGTTAAGACCAGAAAACTCCAGCCTTGGGGAGCCAGCAGCCAGGGCTACGACCCCCTGCTGCCTCTAGGTTTCCATGTGAGTCCTTGCCCCTCCCTGGGCCCTAGTTCTGTGATCTATCCACTGGAAGCATGAACGCATTGCTATCGAGGGTCCCTTCCTGCTGTGGCATTTGCTGAATTAGTGAAGGGAGCTGCAATGGTGGGTTGAAGAAGGAGGTCCTGCCCACCACAGCAGGCCACACCCCACAGCCTGGACGGCTAGGCCCAGCCTAGTGTCCACACTCAGAGAGGGGCCTGGCTTGCGCTTCAGTGAGCACAGAGCCCACCATGCTCATGTTTCCCCAGCAAGGCCTGAGATGAGTCCATGCCTCATCCCGGTGGGTGAAGGCATCAGAGGTCCCTGTGAAAATGCATGGATGTCCTCCAAGAAAGGCCAGAGGTAGAGCCAGCATCCTGCCACCTTCCTTGTGACCAGTGCTGTCAGGCACACACTCCCTCTGAAACTTTGCCACAGTGCAGCCAAGTGGATAGAGCAGACAGGGCCTGGCACCCCCATGCCATGGATGGGGAGGCTGAGGCCCTGCCAAGTGATAGTCCATGGGCCAGGTCCCCTGAGGCGGAGCAGCATAGCCAGGACTAAGGTGCTTTCTCCACCATAGGGCAGCCTCACCTCACCTGGAATTAGGTTCTCGGGTCCTGTGGGGAGGGGGCACAGGGCAGGTAAGTTGGATACGGAGAATGGAGAAGGGCCCAGGGGCAGGTCAGGGTGGGTTAGCACGGCGGGTGGGCATCTGGGGATGAGGGTGGGCCCCTAAGCAGACAGAGGCCTGGGGAGAGGCCCAGCCCAGATTCCACTCTGCTGAGGATGAGGCTGACCTGCTGGGAACCAACAGGCCCCTCCAGGTCCTGGGATGACTGACCGCCAAGAGCTGAGGGGGCCTCACTTCCCTAGGACTCCAGGGCTTCCACCTTTCACCTCGGGCCCCAACTCCAGCCTGCCATAGCTACAGCCACCAGCAGCAGTCTGGCCTAGGGAGCCCCCATAGCCCATCTGAGACAGAGCTGGATCTTTTCCTGATGCTAACTGACTGGGGAACGCAGGGGAAAATGAGCCCAGAGGTAGCAAGATGTCAAAGGCTGAGGATGCAGCAAGGAGCCAAGCATGCCCACAGCTCTGCAGGAGGGAACCCGGTGCTGAGCAGTTTGCAGAAATGGCATGTGCTGCCCCTCAGGCTGCACTCTGGGCTTCCCCCACCCCTTTTCCAACATACCCAGACTCTGGGACTTTTGGTGTGTGGCATACCTTGGGGTTCCTGAAATCCCCACACCAAGGCCCTGGGCATGTGGGATTTGGTGTGTCTCTGAGGAGCTGACTGGCCAGCTCTGACCTTGGGCTTCCCAGTGAGGGGCCCTAGAGAATAACCAGCCAAGCAGGCTTCAGGGATGTGGGGTCCACAGAGCCTTCCGCTGAGGCTGCGTTCTACCACCAGCTTCCTGCTAGCATCCCCTCTCAGGGCCTCGGACTCTCCACCTGTCCAGCAGGAAGGTTAAGAATCTTCCTCCCGGACTGTCGTGAGAGAAAGCCCTCTGTTAAGTGCAAAGGCCAATGTGGAGGAAAGGCATGGACTTCGTGGGAGCAAGTTTAGCCCAGCAGACACCTCTGAGAGCCCACTTTGGGGGAAGGGTCCCCTTGGTGCCCTCCAAACCTACATGTGCCTGTACTCTGTGCCTGTACTCCTGGCTGGAATGTGCTGGCCTCCTGCCCACAGGTCCTGGAGCTCCTGTGTCAGATCCTGGAAACAGACTCCCTAAGCGCAATCCAGTTCTGGCTGCTCTACGCTCCGCCCAAGGGTGAGGACACAGCCCTGCAGTGCTCTCTCAGTGGAGGCTGCCAAGGTCCTGCCCTTGATCTCTGGTTCTGCAGTACTCAAATGTCACTCAGCTCCCACCCTGGAGGGGGCCTTCCACGGAGGCTTCTCTGGTTGGTTAGCCCCAAAGTAAACCTTCCCAGCTGGACAGCATCTCTGCTTCCTCCTCCCCAGTTCCTCAGCAGGATTTCCTTACCCTTGCTCCTTACCTCAGCTCCTCTTTCACACTGACCCCAGGCCTAGACACCGGGGAGGAAAAAATCCAAAGACTGTACTTAGCAGACACAGCCCCTCACACATTGCAGTGGGAGACCCACACATACAGGGGCAAGTGTACACACATAGGGCTACACATGTGTATACACATAAACACATGAATACACACATGGACACACTGGGACAGTGGGTGGGGGGTGCATCTGAGTAGAAGGGTGAGGAGTGATGAGAACCAGGAAGCTAACTGGAGAAGACTTCCTGGACAGGAGAGTGAAGGAGAAGAAGGAGGAGGAAAGCACGTCCCCAGTAGACTTCCCAGCATGGGCCTGGGGATATGGTGGGCAGGAGGGCCGGGCCAGCTAGGGCCGAGCACAAGGCATACACATCCTTATGTGGCAGGACAGGGATGTGAAAGGGCTAGGGGCTCTGCACACATGGGCCAGGAGAGAAGGGGGAGCTCTCCTGAGGAGACCCGAGGGCAGAAGGTGGGATGCTTAGAGAAAGCTGCCCTGGATGGAGGCCCTGCTTCTGGCCCCACCACAGGGGCAGGAAGGGGGCTGGGGGCTGAGGACTCTGCCCCCGGGTTGTGCTTTCAGAAAAAGACCTTGCTCTGGGACTCCTGCAGACAGCAGTGGCTCAGCTCC
Source organism: Rhinopithecus bieti (assembly GCF_001698545.2). Taxonomy (NCBI): domain Eukaryota; kingdom Metazoa; phylum Chordata; class Mammalia; order Primates; family Cercopithecidae; genus Rhinopithecus; species Rhinopithecus bieti. Next base: position 3,843,671 of record NW_016816204.1, read on the forward strand.
TTCCCCAGCCCCTAGTCTCCATCCCTACAGAAAAGCTCCTAAACCAGCTCCAAGATGTGCACCAACCTCCTCAAGAGAAGCAAGAGCCACCCTGCAGGTGGGCCCCCACCCCGCCCCCGCCCTTCTGCAGCCTTCTGTCCTCCCAGGTGAGGCCAGTGGGACCTGGAGAAGGGAGCCTGGTGCTGGCCAGGGCCTGGGTTGACTGAGTCTGTCCTGGAGGCAGAGGCTCAGCCCCTCCCCCAGGGATCTTCTAGTGCTACCCAAGCCACTTCAAGGCCGACACAGCCAGGAGCAGCCCCCAAACTGCCAGGGGTGGGGAGACCCCGAGGGGGCCACCAGTGTCAGTTTTAACCAGCTGGGCTGGTCTAGCCACATCTAGCCCTTCAGAAGCTCTTTGGTCTATGGGAAGACATGAGTGGAGACAAAACGCTAACGGAAGGCAGTGCTTTTATACTAGTACTAAGTGCCGTGGTGGCTGGAAGAGAAAGATTAATTACAAACTGGGGTAGGCCTCACAAAGCAGGTGAGTGGAGCCTGAGAGTCAACAAGGCCACACGGAGCAGCAATAAGTTTGCCTGACACCGCTGGGTGTTCCACGGTTTTCTAGTCCATCCAACAACCCACTGAGGCAGTATTAGCTCCATTTTACAGATGGGAAAACTGAGGCTCAGGAACAATAGAATGGCCTTCCCAAAGTAACCTGACTGGTGAGCACAAGGGCTGGGATTCAGACTCGAACCCGACTGACTCCCAAGGCCAGCAGCACTCAGAGTCGCCCTGGGAGCTTGTTAAAAATGCAGACCCCTAAAGATTCTAACGTAGCAGGCCAGGGTGAAGCAGGGTGGCCTGTATTTTCAACAGTCACCTGAGTGCTTCCAACAGTTTGGGAAAAACTGATAGTAGGGGTAGGATTTGATTGAGCAAATGAAAGCGTGGGAAAAGGTCATCCTGGGAAGTGGGACCAGCCAGGGCGAAGGCATGGAAGTCAAGAAGGTATACAATTGGGGAATGCCAAGTTTGGGGTGTCTGGAGCATGGGTGGGCTTGCTGAGAAGAAGCAAGGGTAGGGGTGAACTGAGGTTTCTTGAAGGCATGGGTTCTTGCGTGGCCTTGGACTTGGTGTTCCCTTCCACTCTGAGAGAGCAGAGGAGGAACGGCATAGTGAGGAAGACAGGCTCCACTGTGACCTCGGGCAAACCACCTCCCAGCTGCGATCGTCAGCTTCATCCATCTCTCAAAAGAAGCCCCTCCCAGAGTTGTAGGGAGGGAAAATAACATCAGGCACATAAAGAGGCAGGGAGAGATGTAAAGCCCAATACAAGACAGAAGAGCATCTTTCATACTTTTAATTCATTTGAGACGCAGGGTTCTTGTCTTGCCCACTCAAAGGGAAGTCCACAAGGAAAGCAGTGGAGCAAGTGAGTGAGGGCTAGGGGAAGGGCTGGTGCAGAGTCCATGCCTTGTCGCTCCAGGGACAGGTGGGCCTTGCTTCCCAGTGGAACTAACTGCAGACAGCAGGGCCGCAGTAGTCTGGGTCTGGCCTGGGGTGACACAGGAAGGCCACCTGGGTGCTAGCCACGGACAGATGTTTTCTGGTCCTCCAGGAGGGGTGACTCTTGCCTCTCCCTGGAGCAGACAGCTGACTGCACCTGCACCACCTCCCCACCTTCCTGTCTCCCCTGCCACCTGTGGGGTCAGGTTTCCAGCATGACCTTCCCAGCCCCTTCTTTGTATTTGGTCACAGTCAATCCCCGAAGAAAACGAAGATGTCACCTTTTTCAAAAAGTGAAAAACCAGGTAAGATTCCAAGTAGTGGGTCATTCGGGGGGTCACCAAGGCCCACTCTGGCTGGATTTCTCAGGGGATTCCAGTCAACTTGGAGATGAGTCCCTGCCCAAGGAAGCTGCTCATTTCATCTATTCATTCACTTATTCATATTCATTCATTAACAAATATTTATTGAGCACCCACGATGTGCTGAGCTCTGGGGATCATTGAAGAAGAATTCAGACAAGTTCCTGCTGTCACGGAACTTATATCCCAGCAAGGAGGAATACAGACAACAAATTAAAACACCTGGGGAGGAGTGGCGACAGATACTGTAAGGAGAATAACAGGGCTCTGTGGTCAGTAGTGAGACAGACTGGCAGGTGGGGAGAGGGCTCCTAGAGCTGAACAGCAGGAAAGATACAGCTCTACCCAAGTCTAGGAAGAACCAACCAGCAAAGCTCCCACCTCTTGGTGTGCTGGTGGAAAAGCAAGCAGACCATGGTGGCTGGGGCCTTCTGGGTGAGGGACAGTGGTAAGGAAGGGATGAGACAGGTGGGAGGAGCTGGCCCGCGGTAAAGGCCAGGTGTGTGCATGGGTGCATAAGGGTTATGAGCAGGGTGCGCTTGCCCCCTCTGGCTACTGTGTGCAGCATGGACTATGGGGGACAAGAATAGGTGAGGGAGACCAGGAGAGGCTGCTGCAGTCATCCCAGTGCCTTAGACTAGAGTGGAGGGCGGGGGTGGCAGCAGGCTGGAGGGGAGAGAAGAGGAAACACATCCTCAATGTATATTATTCTCCCTGTTTAGACCATCAAGAGTCCAGAGTGCCTGGCAGAGGGGCACAGAGTAGGTATCTCATTGATATTTGTTACTTGGATGTTGAAAAGAGAGGTTGGATTCCATTCGCTCCATTCCTCTCAGGTTGGATTCCCTCCTCAGTCACTAGCAGAGCTGAGAGCAGAAGCTGGGCATGACTCAGGCCTTCCCCCTCAGCACTCACACATCCACACATCCACACATCTACCTGCAGCTCCCAGGTGGGGGCCCCACCTTCCTGGTCCTCTCCTGCCTGCTGTCTCTCCTCCCACTAGAGTACATTGGAGAAGCTCAAGTCCTCCGGATGCATTCAAGCCAGAACACAGAGGAGAAGACATCGAAGCCGAGGGCAGAGAGCTGAGGGACCCTAACACCTTCCCCTGCCTTGCTCAAGAGCAGCCCTAAGGGTTCAGGGGTGTTTCTGTCTCCACCACCTTCATAGCAGTACCTGATTCCCTACCATGAAAAGTCTACTGAATAAAACCTGTCTTCCCTGGGAAAGGACAGTTCTGCTCTCCTAGCAGTGGGAGGCCTGTGCTTGGGGTCACCGATTCCAGGAGAGAGCTGGGCTACACGGAACCATCCCCACTCCCCACTCCCATGGGAAAGCCCGAGTGCTACCTCCACTTGGGGCTTCCCTGGTTCTTTTATGTTCTAGAGAACTGAAGGGCAGATGGCAGTTGGGGCACCCTGAGAAAGGGGCTCTGCCCCTCCTGGAGCTAAGACACATAGGACTCTGGGTAGGATAGAGCAGAGGTCGGGGAACATGCAGGCCTCCTTAGAATGATCACTGTTGCCAATTACTGAGTTTCTGTTTTTGTGTGTGCTGGCCACAGAGGCAGCGACTTAGGTAAAAGCTGGTGATGAGCACATATGTGCTTTATATGCAGTACATATCTACACACATGCAGGTCAAACTTGTCCAAAGTCCTGCAGTTTACTAGTGGCAGAGTCAGGATCCAAAGCCTGGATGTCTGGCTCCAGAATCCCTGCTCCTAAAAACTGCATTCTGCCTGGGTGCGGTGGCTCACGCCTATAATCCCAGGACTTTGGGAGGCTGAGGTGGGCGGATCACCTGAGGTCAGCAGTTCAAGACAAACCCGACCAACATGGCGAAACACCATCTCTACTAAAAATACAAAAGGTATCCAGGCATGGTAGTGGGTGCCTGTAATCCCAGCTACTCAGGAGGCTGAGGCAGGAGAATCACTTGAACCTGAGTGACAAAGGTTGCAGTGAGCCAAGATCATGCCAGTGCACTCCAGCTTCGGCAACAGAGCAAGACTCCGCCTCTGAATTCAAAACAAAACAGAACTGTATTCTACTGCCTTACCCATCCTAGCCAAAAGCTGTGGTTACATTTCTGAAATCATAAGATCTAGAAAAGACTCTCTGGGAAGTCCAAATGTCTTCCATGACATTTCTGCAAATTCCCTGGAAAATTGGGGTGGGAGGAGGCATTGAGGATTTACAAGGTCATGGTCCCCTGTGGCTCTGAGCTGCTATTTTACTGGCTTAGATCATGAAGTAAGTGGACTTAGTTACATGGATTGTGGCTCCATTCTATTCTTGCAACACTACCCTACCTTACATTCACTCAGATGGATTCCATACCTCTGGGTTTTCCCAAATACTCCATTCACACAAAACTTTTCTGTGCAGCAGGCTTCAGTCAAGATTAGTGGATGGATAGGGATTTGCTGTTAAGTAAACAGCTTCATGTTCAACATTAAGCCACCTTGTTTTTAAAGGCCCTCGCCCCTCTTCCACCGGGGTTGTCTCCCCAGTGGCAGTGCATGTAAGAATGTTGTGGCCATGTTCAGGAGAGTCTCTAGCCCCTGCTCCCTAAGGTGCTCCCTGTCCTCTTGGGTATCCAAGTGATTTCTCATTGGGGTCAGGATGCCATGGCCACTTCCTGGTCACTCCTAAGTTTTCTGTGTCTCCAGGCCCTGGAAGTTCTCTTCTCCCTTTCCCCTGATTCTCTCCCTGAAGTATGGAGACAGATTTTCCCTTTCATCTTTTCTCTGAAGGCTCTAGGTCCTTCTTGGGACCCCGTCTCCTTAGCCATGGAGGTAGCCCTTGTTCTTGGCTGTCCAGGAATGTGAAACCTAGCACTGTCCAACCAGAATCCCCTATCCCTTCGCACAGTGAAGCAACCTCATTGTCTAGGGTGATTCCTAAGGTTTGTTGTCTCACAGACAAGGAAATCAAGGACACGGACACACAGAGAATGAGGTTAAGAGTGGAAGTTTTAATAGGTGAAAGGAAGAGAAGAGCACTCTGCTGCAGACAGGGGTCCCAGAGAAATGGGTTGCTGGGTCCATGGTGAAATGCAGGGGGGTTTATAGATGAGGTTGAGGAGGCAGTGTCTTATTTACACAGAGTGGGAAAGATTGGTTGGACCATGTGTGCCTTTGCATAGAGCACAAAAAACTGGTTAGGGCTAGGTGTGCCACTTGCATAAGGTGATAATTTCTGGCCACCCTCACCCTAATCTTTTATTACACAGGACTCTGCCTGGCCTGTGCCATGTTGCCCATTCCTTTACTGTACACATGAAAACAAAAAAAGGGAAGATGGAGCCTCCATGTTGGACATGGCTGGCTCCCAGGTAGTCCTTTTCTATTGGCACAGCTGCCAGCAGTATTCCCCTGTACAAGCTTCCAGCTTGCTTATCTATGCTTGCAGCTCGATTTTTCAGGCTGCTCTTTGTTAGAAAAAAAAAAATTTATTGGACTGTTTTTTGTTAAAAGGGAAGCTCTGCCAAGGATTCTTTTGCCCTCACTATCAGCCTAAATAATTTCTTTCTACCTCCTGTATCAACAGGACTGGTCACAGGTAGGATAAGCATGTAACCCAAGCTGGGCCAATCACATTCTGTCCTTGGAAATGTTTTTTGTGGGGGAAGGAAGGTTGGAGTTTCAGAGGATTCCATCATTGTTCCATGGGGACAAAGTCCTGGATATAGTCACACTCAAGGCTCCTGATTCTTCTCCACCCTTCCCCATATGTGAAGCAATGAAATTCCTTCTCCATCCAAGAGTTGATTTTTATGTGTATTTTTCTACATAAAATTTATCACCGTAACCATTTTAAAATACACAGTTCAGTGGCATTAAGTACATTCACATCACTGTGCCACCATCATTCCCATCTGTCCACAGAACTCTTCATCTTGCAAAGCTAACACCATGCCCATTAAACAATAACTCCCCATTCTCTCCTCTTCCAGTTCCTGGCAACACCATTTTATGCTCTGTCTCTATGGAATTGACTGCTCTAGGTACCTCACTTAAGTAGAATCATACAGTATTTGTCCTTCTGTGACTGGCTGATTCATTTAGTATAATGTCCTCACTATTCAGCCATCTTGCAGTATATGTTAGAATTTCCCTCCTATGAGCCTGTAAAATCAAAAGTGAATTAGTTACTTCCAAGATACAATGGAAGTATAGGCAGTGGGTAAATGCTTCCATTCCAAATGGGAGAAATTGGTCAAAACAAAGAGGCACAGGCCCCCAGGCAAGTCTGAAACCCAGAAGGGCAGTCATTAAATCTTAGAACTCCAAAATAATCTCCTTTGACTCCATGTCTCACATTTAGGCTACACTGAAACAAGAAGTGGGCTTCTAAGTCATTGGGCATATCCATCCCTGTGGCTCTGCCAGGTACAGCCCACTTGGCTGTTTTCACAGGCTGGCATTGAGTGCCTGCAACTTTTCCAGGCACGAGGCACAAGCCATCAGTGAATCTACCATTCTGGGGTCTGGAGGACAGTGCCCTCTTCTCACAGCTCCACTAGGCAGTGCCCCAGTAAGGACTCTGTGTGGGGACTCCAATACCACATTTCCCCTCTGCACTGCCCTAGTACAGGTTATCCATGAGGGCTCTGCCCCTGCAGCAGACTTCTGCCTGGACATCCAAGCATTTCCATACATCCTCTTAAATCTAGGCAGAGACTCCCAAGCCTCAACTCTTGCCTTCTGTCCACCTGCTGGGCCAATACCACATGAAAGCCACCAAGGCTTCTTATGGCTTGCACTCACTGGAGCAGCAGCCTGAGATGTATTTGGGGACCTTAGTCATGGCTGGAGCTGGAGTGACTGGGACTCAAGGTGCCATGTCCTGAGGCTGCACAAGGCAGTGGGGCCCTTGGCCTAGCCCATGAAACCATTTTACCTCCTAAGCTTCCAGGCCTATGATGGGAGGGGCTGCCACGAAGGCCTCTGAAACTCCCTCGACACATCTTCCCCATTGTCTTGGCTATTAACATTTGGCTCCTCTACTTATGCAAATTTCTGCAGCTGGCTTGAATTTTTCCCAAGAAAGTGGGTCTTTCTACCACATGGTCAGGTTACAAATTTTTCAAACTGCTATGCTCTGCTTTCCTTTTAAATGTAAGTTCCAATTTCAGACCATATATTGGTGAATGCATATGAGTATATGCTGTTAGAAGTAGCCAGGACACCTCTGGAACACTGCTGCTTAGAAATTTCTTCCACCAGATATCCTAAATCATCTGTCTCAAGTTCAAAGTTCCACAGACTTCTAGAGCAGGGGCACAATACTCTCCATCTCTTTGCTAAAGCCTAGGAAGAGTGACCTTTACTACAGTTCCCAATAAATTTCTCATCTCCATCTGAGACCTCCTCAGCCTGGAATTCATTGTCCATATCACTATCAGCATTTTGGTCACAACATTCAACAAGTGTCTAGGAAGTTCCAAACATTCCCACATCTTCCAGTCTTCTTCTGATCCCTTCAAACTGTTCCAGCCTCTTCCTGTTACCCAGTTCCAAAGTTGCTTCCACATTTTCAGTTATCTTTATAGCAATGCCTCATTTCTCTGGTACTAATTTTCTGTATTAGTCCATTCTCACTTTGCTATAAAGAACTAACTGAGACTGGGTAATTCATAAAGAAAAGAGGTTTAATTGGCTCACAGTTCCACAGGCTGTACAGGAAGTTTATGGAACTGGGGGATTTGGTTAAATAAATGGTCATCTAGCCATACTGTGGGGTACTGTGCAATCATTAAAAAAGATGTGGCTGGGCACTTTGGGAGGCCGAGACGGGTGGATCACGAGGTCAGGAGATCGAGACCATCCTGGCTAACATGGTGAAACCCCGTCTCTACTAAAATACAAAAAACTAGCCGGGCGACGTGGTGGGCGCCTGTAGTCCCAGCTACTCCGGAGGCTGAGGCAGGAGAATGGCGTAAACCCAGGAGGCGGAGCTTGCAGTGAGCTGAGATCTGGCCACTGCACTCCAGCTCGGACGACAGAGCAAGACTCCGTCTCAAAAAACAAACAAACAAACAAACAAACAAACAAACAAACAAAAAAGATGTGGCTGGGCATGGTGGCTCATGGCTGTAATCCCAGAACTTTGGGAGGCTGAGGTGGGCGGATCACCTGAGGTTGGGAGTTCAAGACCAGCCTAACATGGAGAAACGCCATCTTTACTAAAAATACAAAATTAGCCAGGAGTGGTGGTGCATGCCTGTAATCCCAGCTACTCAGGAGGCTGAGGCAGGAGAATCGCTTGAACCTGGGAGGCGGAGGTTGCGGTGAGCCAAGATCGCGCCATTGCACTCCAGCCTGGGCAACAAGAGGGAAACTCCATCTCAAAAAAAAAAAAAAAAGACGTAGTTCAATGTAGTTCACGGTGCAAAGGTGTTCATATTATATTGTTGTAGGGGTGGTAGAAGCGGGAGCAGATCCCAGATGACGTGTATGCATATAGTATTAATAATATCCACCCTGTGTGTGTGTGTGTGTGTGTGTGTGTGTGTGTGTATAGACACGCACAATCTTGCACATGCACACATCTGGAATGGATAACCAAATTATTAACAGTGGTTATTGCTAGGTAGAATTATAGATTTTTTTTCTCAGGTTGTAAAATTTTTCAATAATGAGCATATATTTCTTGCATAATTTTTTAAAGGAGAAGATTTGTGGTGTAGGCCCCAGAGATTTCTAATCCGTGGCAGCTGGGTCCCTGGGACTGCCCCAGCTACATTTCCACCCCTTCTTGCTCTTTCCCTCCTCCCCACACCCCTACCTTCCCCAAGCCTTTAGTCTCCTGAAGCCAGGTAGGGAGCAGGGGCTCTTTGGAAGAGCCCACAGAGTTCCAGGTTGGATGGTCCAGGCTCTGTGCCTTCCTCTCTTCCCCTGCCTGCTGTGTCATTTCAGGTGAAAGGCCTGGAGGTTCACCAGGAGGGTAAATCAAGAGAGGGCCCAGAGGCCAGTCTATTTTCCAGGAACATGACGAGGCTTCAATTGCCCCTCTTCTCCTCTGGAGGAATGGGAAGGTAAGTCTCCTGCTCTCCCTGAATCCTTGCCATCCCCCTGATCCCTTCCCCACGAGGAGCTTTCAGGCCTTACTAGCCCAAATGAAGTCATAGGCTGGAACCTCAAGGAGGCAATCTGGACACAGAGGACAGCCATGGTGAGGACTTCCCAGGCTCTTTGGACAAGAGGGTAAGGAGGACTCTGTGCAACACTGTCCCTACTGACCCCAAGGACAAGGAGATGCTGGAACTTCAGGGGGCTTCCTCCAAAAGGACAGGTGTGCTGGCCCCTGGCTATGGCTTGAGGAAGTTTGGCAGACCAGGGCAAGGGCTCTGGAAGGCAGTCGGGGCTGATAGGCTAGACTCTAAGTACCTGGCTGTCACTGCGGCAGGGCTCTGCCAAGCATGGGGCAGGTGTGGATACAGCCTTGAAGTCAGAGCAGCCTGGAGAATCCCCTCCAGGGAAGAGACAGGCAGTCTGGCACCCAGGCACCTGCACCCACCAGACTCCAAACAGGAAACAGTTTAGGGCAGGAAGGGATAAAACCATTCCCATATGGCCTTTCCCAGTGGGCTCCTACAGGAAGTGAGGGATGTTTCGGAGGCTGTGATGGAAAGAGGGCCCTTGGTGCTGTTCCTCTATTTTCACCCGTGAATCCTTTCATTTTCTCAGTTTCCACCAAAACAAGCAAAAATCCTGACCCATAAAAAGCCCTTAATTTGGGGAGTGGACATTTCCAGATGTTTGGGGAGACAGCAACACAAATTTAATTGAACCTTACACATATTAGACAACATGCATCCTAAAAAGCCCGAAGCCAAAGATAGATGGAGAGGCTGCCCTCTCTGTGTTCCCACCGCCACAGGGGTAGGAGTCTCCAAACCATTTTCTCCTCAGCCTTAAGGGGAGGAGTAGGAGTAAGCTGACAGGAGGCCCTTTTGCCAGCTTCACCTTCTCTCAGTGCCCAGCAGGGTAGATTATTTTACTCCATGACACAAATTCTGCCACTGCTTAGAAGGTAAAAGTGGTTGTAGTCATTTTGCTTTCAATGATGATCTCTTTGTTCTGTGGTTGCTAAGATTCCTTTAGAGAGCCCCTCTTGTTGCTCTTTTTTGTTTTTGAGACAGGGTCACACTCTGTCACCCAGGCTGGAGTGCCATGGCACAATCACAGCTTAGTGTAGCCCTCAAACTGCTGGGCTCAAGGGATCTTCTCACTTCAGCCTCCTAAATAGCTGAGACCACAGGCGTGCAACACCACTCCTGACTAATGTTCTTTTTATTTTTCGTTGAGACGGGGTCTTGCTATATTGCTCAGGCTGGTCTGGAACTCCTGCCTCCAAAAGTGCTGGGATTACAGGCATGAGCCACTCTGCCCCACTGGCCTCTAGTTGCATTTAAACAGGTTGAGAATTTCACAAATTTGAATCACAAAAGATTTTTTTTCTCCTGAAGCACTAACCTGAAATAAAGTGTTGTCCTGCAACTTGGGCCTCAGGGAAGCAGGAGATTCAGTAGCCAAGAAACCAGTGGCAACCCTCTGCCCCACCTGGCAGTGCCGCAGCAGGGCATGGGTGGAAAGGTGGAGGGACAGAAGACAGCCGTAGTGAGCTGTGCCCCCACACCCAGTTCTCTTGCTACAGCCCAGCCCTCAGCCTTCGAGCTCTGTCTTCATTATCCCCTTCCCATAAATCAGAGAGAGAAAAAGAAACACACACACAACTTTTTGGGGTCCAAGGACGATGTTAATAAATACATAAAATTTTAAAGATCTGGATTTCCAAGGCACAAGAGTTTAACACAGGCCAGGTTGGTTCTTACAGGAATGACTCCGTGTGTGCCCCAGCATCCCAGGGAGGGGAGGGCAGCAGGAGGAGGGCAGGGAGCCCCCCAGGACCTCCACTCTCCAAACGGGTTGCAGGCCAGGGACCCACTGCTTATGTTCCTCCAGCCTGGTTCAGAACAGCCCCCTTGCCTTGGGGAAGGAAGAAGTGAGAAGCACCTCTATCACCCGGCAGGAATTTAGGAGACATCCTCCAAGACCCTGGAGGTGTCCAGGGACCTCCTGCCACTTCCTGAGAGCCAGAGGATCTAAGGCTGTTACCTGTCCCTTGGAGGTAGCATGGCCAGCAGCTGAGCCCAGCTGAGGCCCTTACAGCACCGCGGGTCAGTGTGTCTTCCCCACCCCAGCACTGTGCCAGGGGCTGGTACCCTGCCCTGGGGCACTTGGCCTGGGTGGCCCTTGTCATCTCCAGGGCCAGGCTATGAGTGGACTCTGGTCCTCAGTCCTGGGATCCGACCACCCCTGGGAGAACCACACACTCTGGCCCAGCTTGAGCCAGGTAGGAGACGAAGATGCCTGACTCCAGCAGTAGTGATCTTTGGAGAAGGGCAATGATTGAAGGGACAGCCTGAGAAATCGTGTCCCCTCTGTGTCCCACAGAGTCCCCTTCCAGGCTGAGAGTGATAATTGAAGTTGCCATCCTGGTTGAGCCAGGGGGTGAGCACCAGTTTGGAAACCTCTGGATGCTGAGGACTTGGGGTCCAGGGTGTCCTGAGCACCCTTCTCTGGTGGGCTGGGGGTGAGATTGAGGGGCCAGTCTGTAATCTGGAGTCACCAGAAGTAACACAAGTGACATCTGCAGGGCCAGAGTATGGCCATGAGCACCATCTTCCAGCCAGCAAAAACAAACTGGCCTCTGCTGCCTGGCCTCGCCTGGTGGAACTGCATGGAGCTCTCGGCTTCCAGGGCTGGGCCTGCAATCACCTTGTGCCCCACCCCCGCCGGCCCTGCAGCTGGGAAGCCTCATGCCACATTCCCAGGCCCCATTCCTCTGGGCCTGGCTGCGAACAGCCTCCCACCTCCCCTGGCCCTGCTTTGCCTTTCTGGGGAGAGGGGCCAAATAGGCAGGGCCTCCACAGGGGTCCTCACAGTTCCGGAAAGGCAGGCAGCCCTGACAGCTTCCAGCTACAGACCAGCTGGGATTCAGACCTGCCCGGGCCCAGGGTCTGTGAGGAGGGGGCAATAGTTGACCCTGGTCCCGGCAGGAGAGATCAACAGGGCCCCTGAGAAGGTCAGTCCCGCCAGGGGCAGCTTGCTGAGGTATCTCCGATTAGGGCTTTCCCTGATCTTTGTCTTCCTCTCACCCCACTTTGTGGGGTAAAGAGCATCATAGCCCCAAACGAGAAGAAGGCGAATGATTTAAAATGAAGTCTGTGCTTGCGCCTGCCCTGCGGTGTGTGTCCTCTGAGCTGGGAGTCGCGGGGCAGTACACAGAGTGTTAACGTGCCGGTGGGATGGCAGGGCACAGCTCATGTCACGGGGGAGGCAGCAGGGAGGCTGGTGCCTGGATGCCTCAGGTCTTCTCCGGGCTGCCCTTTATCCTCGGGGACTGGCGTATGTGTCTGAGTCCAGCCCCAAGGCAGCCCCCCGGGGGTGGTAGGGGAGATGCTCCAGGATGCTGCAGGGATCAGTGTCTCAGGGGCAAAGGGGTGCTTGGTCCCTGGGGACCCTGTATCCAGAGCTCCTGGGAGCTGTGTGGCTCCACCATGATGACGGTCCTCTGATCCCGTTGGCTTTCCAGGAGGCTCCACAGCATCTGGAGGGGCCTGGGGTCCTGGTAACGGGCTTCCAGGAGTGGAGGAGGGGGACAGTGAGGTTGGGCCAGGGTCTGGGCTAGGGCTGGGGCCCGAGGCCTTCTTGATGCAGGACACACAGCAGAGCCGGTGGTACCCAGGAATGGAGCAGTAGCGATTGAGCACTTCCATCTGGCAGAAGACGGACCTGTCTCCTGTGCAGGGCTCCGCTGCACACACAGCACAAGGATGGAAGCAACGTCGCGATGCCTGTCAGTCAGGTGGCCCCGCCTCCCACTCACCCACTGACTGCCGGCCCTCCACCTCCCGTCCCTGCTGGACCCACTGTAAAGCTTTTTCCCAGAGCTACAGAGCCGCCTGACAGGAGAGTAAACCCTGACTACATGGAAGAGGAACTAAAATCCTCTAGAGTGGCAGATCTCAAAGTGATGTCCCCACATGCAGCATCAGTGTCACCTGGAAGCTTGCTGGCAATGCACATCCTCTGGCACCACCCAGTCCTACTGCATCAGAAACTCAGGCTGGGGCTCAGCGCTGTGCTTTCACAAGCCCTCCAGGGGACTCCACGTGTGGGCGCATCTGAGAACCCTGGCCCTTGACCATTCGCCCTCAGCCTTGCTGCACACTGGAATCCTTGGGGATGCCCGTCTCCTTCACCCACACATTGGACAATCTAGGGTGTGGCCTACCACCAGGTGGTTCTAACTTGCAGCTGCTCTGGATAGAAGTGGGAACCCTAGCCCCTCCCAATCAACCCAAGATGCCTGACCCACTCCAGCCAGGGTCAGGCTAGAGCCCAGGCAACTCATGCTTGGGACAGGCAGACTGACCATCCTGCCACAGTCAGCACATATCGGGACATTAAGACTGCTACTGCTTAATTTGGAATCAAGCAGATTTCAGTTCAAATCCAGGCTCTACCACTTAAAAGTGTGAGGCCTTTGGCAAGTCACTTAAACCCTCCAAGCCTCAGTTTCTTCACCTATAAAATGGGGCTGATGCTGGCCCTTACCGATGAATAATCACATTGCAGATAACATCTTTAAAGTACCTGGCAAAAGTAAGTGTTCACTACACTAGTTGGCTTTGCCCAAAATACCACACCTTTCTGTGATAACTCCATGTAGGTTTCTCCAGACAGAATGTGAAGGCAGAAGCTTTACTGTCTACTAATTTTTGCCAGAGAGAGAGAGAAAAAAAGAGGGAGGTGGGAAGAGTGGGAGGAACAGAGGGAAAGAGAGAGACACAGGTGGAGGGGCAGGTTTAGGGGAACAAGAGAAAGAGTAGAGAAAAATGGAAAGCCAGTGGCCTCTAGATGGCGCCAGATCTCTGGCACCAGAATCAGAGCCTCCTCCTTTAACTTTGGGAAGGAAAAGTGCAGGAAACCCAGGGACTCCCCCGTTCGGAACCTCAGCCTAGGAGCAAAGAAGCAGAAGACTGGAGGTAGAATGTCCTTTGAGGACATCTAGTCAGAACCCTTATTTTACAGATGAGGTCACTAAGCTCAGAGAGGTTAAGAAATTTGCAGCCAACTGGTCCTCTAACTAGGAGTTAGGGTCTTTGATCTTTCCGCTACTCATCTTGCCAGACCCTGGTCCTCAGGAGGGTGAGGAAAGAAAAGAGAGATGGAACCTAGGAAAGGGGTGAAGAATCTACAGGCTGGCACGTAGCAGATGCTCAGTAAATATTTATCTGTGGGTGGATGAATGGAAAGATGGGAGGATGAACTGAATCATGGGGCTGAGAGAAATTGCTAAGCCTATGGTTACTGGAAACTGATAGCCAGACAGGAGTGCATGCGTTCTCTCATCCAATTCTCTCACCAATCCTATAAAGGCAGCTCAGATCTATAATTGCTTGTTTGAAAATCTTGAAACCAGATATAGTTCAGAATTCAGAACTTTGGGGATCAGAAAAGTAATATTCTGTGTTTATATTATAGAACATCCTCAGTGGAGCCTGAGATATCACCTTGTAACTAAATATGGCTACATTTCTATAGCAAAAGAATAAATGATCTCATTAGTTCAGGTCAGATTTTGCTGCCAGGTAGGTTTGCACCAAACTTAGAAATAAACATTTTGGAATTGCAGGTAAGGGGTCATGGACCAGTAGAGCCTCCTCCCCACTTCACAGCTGAGGAATCTGAGGCTCAGGGAGGTGAAGGTCACACAGACAGTTACAAGCTGGGTTTGTTCCACTGCATGGCCCATGCTGCAACACGAGGGCCACTGAAAGGTCTGGGGAGCTGGGTAGGGTCCATAGACTGTACTTACTTGATGATATCTTGTTAATGGGATGTAAGGGTCCAGATTGTGGCACCCATTGCCCCTCTGGCGTCCCACGTTCCCAGATATCAGCCCTCACCGTGGAGTTCTGGCGATTTCCTATGAGCAGGGAGAAGCAATTCTAGTATTTGGGACTTTGGTCCCAAGGGACTGGACCTGGCCTCCCCATCCCCTCTGGCTCACCTCCACAGGCGGGCAGGCTGCAGACCTGGACGGTGTCTGGCCTATCCCCCTCGCACTGCCCGAGGCTGTTGGCATTGGTCCTGCACACCACCTGCCGCTGCTGGATGCCCTCTCCGCAGGTGGCAGAGCACTGCCATGGGTGGGTCAGTGCCAGGCACAGCGGCCGGGGTCAGGGCAGGTGGAGAGAAGAAAGACGAGGCAGTGAGCTCAGAGCCCAGCCAATGCCCAGGGACAGAAAGGGTATGAAACAGAGCATCAAGTCTTCACTTGACCAGAGGGACATGCAAGCACTGCTTCTAAGTAACCTCATTGGGACATCGCACCCACTATCAAATATTCCTGATACCAATGGTGAAGAGCCATTGCCCCGAGCCTGTAGCCCCATGGGCCTTTCCACAATCTAAATGGTTAACCTGTGGCTCAGGAGGGAACCTCTGGGATCCCATTCCCTACTACCACCTGCATGCACTGTGTCTGGTCTGTGCCTGGGTTCTTAAATATTTTGTGTATCACTTTAGCAAACTCCCCTATTGCAGTCCACTACATGGTGTGACCTGGGGCAGGTGGATTGACGTGATGATATCCTATTAACAGGATGTAGGGCCTGGATTGTGGCATCTGCTACCCCCTCCCCTAGCTCAGTGTCTAACACTGTAAACCGAGAGAGCTGGGCAACAGGGTCTCCACGGACCCTTCTCTGACTAGCTCTGATAGTCAATAATCTTGTGACTCGATTTACCAAACATGGGCCTGCAGAAGTATGTTCAAAAGTGTCTTCTTCCCTGAGGGGGAAGGGTGCAGTTACAAGGAGCAGGAGGCAGCAGAGGACCACCGTTTGCAGGGGGTGGCCACACACATCATCCCCTGGACCTGACCCACTCTTACTCTGACAAACAGGGCCTATGGAGGTCCTCAATGGAGGGGCAGGGACTCCAGGAAAGCAGCGTTGCCCATTGTGACTGGGTTACTTTTTGGGTGCTGACCATAGCCTTACCTAGATGGAAGGAGAGGAACTTGCAGGACCCCACTTCCCACACTGGAGCATGTGACCACTGAGACACAAGGGTCATGGGGCCACACAGAACTACGAGACAAACACGGCTCATCCTCCCAGGATGAATCATTACAAACAGCAGTTAACAGCTCCTGACTGCTCAGTCAGTCTCATAAGGGGCTGTGAAAGTTGATTATATGAATAGGGTCATACTTGTCACACCCAACTAAATCAGAGTTGAGGGGCCAGGGGAAAAAGCACTCAGGGCACCTAGCACCTGCTCCAAGAATTAAATTTTCCACAAGGCCAGCTGCTGAAACAGGCTGATGTAATTCCAAGACCAGTTTTACCTAGCAACTGCTGAAACAACCTACTGTGACTCCAAGGCTAGTTTTACATAGCACCATCACTCACCAGTCAGAGCTTGCCAGCTCCCAAAAGCTTGTCTAGTGCCAAGGAGTTTGTGTTCAACACAATACATATTATATCTCCTTCTAATAAAACCCCCAACCTTTCCTCTGTTCTTTGGACATACTGAAGACCATCCGGTCTCTGTGTATGCCTTGAATTGCAATTCTTACTTAATCAAAGTTACATTTAGAGATTCATTTCTATGTTTTGCCTATTGCAGCAGGGCCAGTATCTTCCATTATCTGCCATCTCTTTGTTACTTTTATCTGTGGAGTCCTTTGAAGACCAGCAATCTTTCTATTTTATATCAAAACAAGTGAAGCTATATATTATGGAGATGGATGTAAAATGCATGCGTTGTGTGCGGATTTTTGGTTCTTTACAAATACTCATAATGCAATATTTCAAGCATACAGAAAAGTATGCAGTTATTCACAAAACCCTATCCAGATGCCTCTACCAGCTTTAATAAATGAGCATCCCGGAATTTTTGCAAATTGCATTGTGCCCCTCTAAACATTAAGGAAGTGACATCCATTGGAAGTGCTTTTTTACCTCATACTGAAGTGCTTTTTCTCACCTAAATGTATCCTCTATTAATAGAAGTTTGTCTATTTTGGTAAGTACAGTTCAGGCCTGTTCATTTTTCTTGTTGTATAGTACTGTATTGTATGAACAGACCATGATTTTGGTCTAATCTTCTATAGATAAACATTTGGGATATGTCCTAATGTTTTGCTATTACAATGAACATCATTGTGATCAAATGAGGTTTTTAAATTGGGGTAATATCTATATAACAAAAAGTTTGCCATCTTAACTAATTTTTTCTTTTTTTGAGATGAAGTTTTGCTCTTGTTGCTCAGGCTGGAGTGCAATGGCGTGATCTTGGCTCACTGCAACCTCTGTCTCCCAGATTGAAGTAATTCTCCTGCCTCAGCCTCTTGAGTAGCTGAGATTACAGGCATAAGCCACCATGCCCGGCTAATTTTTGCATTTTTAGTAGAGATGGCTTTTACTATGTTGGCCAGGCTGGTCTTGAACTCCTGACCCCAGGCAATCTGCCTGCCTTGGCCTCCCAAAGTGGTGGGATTACAGGGTGAGCCACCACGCCCAGTCCATCTTAACTATTTTTAAGTGTACGGTTCAGTGTCATTAAGCACATTCACATTGTTGTACAATCATTACCACCATCTGTTTCCAGAACATTTTCTTCTTTCCCAACTGAAACTCCATGCCTATTAAACACTAACTCCTCATTCTCCCTCCCCCAGCCCCTGGAAATCACCAGCAAAGTGCCCTCATATAGTGTTTGTCCTTATATATCTGGATGTCTGGCTTATTTCTTTTCTTCTCCTTTCTCTCTCTCTCTCTCTCTCTCTCTCTCTCTCTCTCTCTTTTTCTTCTTTTGAGACAAGGTCTTGCTCCTATCACTCAGGCTGGAGTGCAGTGGCATGGTCATAGCTCACTGAAGCCTTGACCTCCTGGGCTCAAGCAATTCTCCTACCTTAGCCTCCAAAGCAGCTGAGGTTACAGCACACACCACCATGCCCAGCTAACTTTTTACATTTTTTGTAGAGGTGAGGTTTTGCTATGTTACCCAGGCTGGTCTCGAATTCCTGGGCTCAAGCGATCCACCCACATCAACCTCCCAAAGATCTGCCCACCTCAGCCTCCCAAAGTGTTGGGATTCCAGGCACGAGCCACTGCATCCAGCTTGGCTTGTTTTACTTGGCATGATGTTCTCAATGTTCACATCAAATGAGTATTTAAAAGAAAACCCAAGACAATTTCCTCGAGGCAATTTCTCCTTGGTAACCTCCAGGGTCTAAGCCACAGAGCACTCAGACAACTAAGCAGGCTTACTGCTGTCTCCCTTTTGCTACCCTGACCTCCTGACAACCTTCTACAGCACTGCCAGAGTGGTCTTTACAACCTGAAATCAGAGCTTGTAAGGCCTGTGTTAAAAGGCTTCCCTGGTTTCCCATTGCTCTTAGAAAAAATGCAAACTCCTTGCAAAGCCTGTAGCCATGGACCCCCACCTGCCTCCCCAGTGTTATCTTGCAGCCCCTATCCCTCCCAGTCAGCTGCAGCCCCACTGTCCTGTCAGTTTCTGGAACACTGTAAGATGGTTCCTGCCTTGGTCTCTTCCTGTGGCTTGTCCCTCTGGTCTCAGCTTGAGCAACACCTCCTCACAGAAGCCCTCTGACCACCGTCCATCCTCCACCACATTGCCCCACTACTCCCCACCCAGCTCCAACTGCAGTCTGTCAGTGCTTGGCTGTGGGTTGACTGATGGTCTAATACGTGTCCCTCACAGGACTGTGGGCTACACGAGGGCAAGAATCAGCTCTGTCTGGTTGATGCTGGGTTCCCACATTCTTAGTACAAGGTCTGGCACCTTGTGCTAGTGCTCAGCAAATATTTCTGGAATGCAAGAGTGTATTTCGATCTGCTCATCTGGAACACAGGGACGTGAACCCATGCCTCCCGGCACTGTGTGAAGCTTACTGGCGATAATGAATGCACATAAAGGCCTAGCACAGAGCCATGGCCCAGGGTATGCGGGAGCTATTCTACTTTAAGAAAAACAAGATTTGATGTAGGGGGAGCAATTCAGGCAGAAACTCTCTTGCCTGCAGGGAGCACCAAAAAATCCCTCAGACCCACCTCCTCCTCAAGCCCCTCCCACCTCCTGAGGACAATCACCTGGGACCAGGCTCCCAGCCGCCACTGGGCTGGGCAGGGCACTCGGAGACAGGGCCGTCGGGCCTCAGGCCGGTCCCCGGGGCAGGCTTTGGCCGGCATGACCTTGTGGGTTCCATTGGAGAGGGGCAGCAGGCACTGTATCCCCCGTGTCTGCACCCCCAGCTTCCCACAGCTCCGGCTGCAGGCACCCCACTCCTCCGTCACCCACCTGGAAACAGGGTGAAAGGAGAGGAGGTGAGACCAAGGGGACACTTCATCCCAGAGGACACTTCCCATCCCCAGACAGCTGCAGCCAAGAGCCAGAGAGTGGGTTTGGGATTCAGAATGTTTGAGGCCTAGGACAACTGTCCACCTGGCTCTGCAGCTACCTGGGTATGTGACCTCAGAGAGGGCACTCTTCTCTCCTGCCGTGTCTCGTCTGAAAAACAGGCATGATGCATATTTAAATCCTAGCACCCTTCGTGTCCTTGGGCAAGCTATTAGCCCTCTAAGCCTCAGTTATCCCATTTTCACATCATGATTACTTCAAAGCCACATACATATTTGAGTACCTACTGGTGCAGGCACTGTCCTGGGTGCTGAGAAGCATCAGGGCACAAAACAGATCAAAGCCACACTTTCAAGGTAGATCCCCCAATCTCCATGGGGCTCCTGGGACAAGAACACTGTTACTGTCACCGTCATCACCCACAGCTTCCGCACAGAGTAGCTATGCTGCTGGCCTGCAAGTGTCTTTTAGCCACTGAGCAACTTCCAACAGCATCTTAAGCGCATGCCCACTGGGTGCATTAGAGGAAACAAAACTGCTCTGGTGGGGATGGAAGGAGGGAGAGCCTCAACTCCTACTCCTCCTTGGGTTCCCAAGGCATCTTTTAGTCGCTTGCAGGCAGGTTTCCTAAGTCATCCTCTTCCTTAAAACCCCAAAGGGGTAGGGGTTGGGGGACACCAGCCAAGAGCTCAGGCAGAGCTAACCCTGCATGCTCCGTGATTACAGGCATTAGTGGGAAAATCAGTCTGAATAACAATACAAAGGAATGAGTGAAAGAGAAGCACAGGGGGCTGGTTATGAAGCTGTCTTGGGCAGAGGGAGGGGCTGGGTATCATGGTCTGGCCTGGGCACAGACAGGGAGGCCACAGCAACCTCTAGCTAGTTCCCACCCTTGCCCCGATCATATGCCTGGCCTTGGGATTCCCCCAGCCCAGGGGAGCAGAAGCTGACGAGACCCAGGCAGCACCCTACCCCTGCCAGGGAGGACTCCTGGGGAAGCAGGAGGATGGGCAAGGCCCTCTGCGGTTGCTACCCGCCAGCCACCCTCGGCCTCAGTCTGCCTGGGATGTACTAGGGGAGCCCAGTGGAGGCTGAGGAGGTCTTGAGGCTGGCTCTGCAACAGGTTCAGAGGCCTGGCCATGAGCCCTCCACCAGGCACAGCTCTCTCCTCTCCCCAAAGGCTCTCCCCCAAATAATCCCAAGGTCATCCTTGTGCTCAGAAGAGCGTGTAGCCTCAAGCCAGGGAATCCCAATTAGCGGCTGGACCATGGCTGAGGGCTGGCGGGCTGAGTCCCTAGACTCCTGATAATCGGTCAGAGAAGAGGTAGAGATCAGCATCCTGGCCTGGGCCTGGAGCCCAGAAGCACTGAAACCCATGTTGCCTATATGGTCGTGTCTCCATAACCCAGTGCTGAGGGGAGCAGGCTCAGCAGCCCCGCTGCCTGGGGCCCGGGCTAGGCATAGAACCAGACTCCCTGTCCCTCCCCGGGAGCACTCACGCAGGCTGGGAGCACAGGTGCTGATTGCAGCGCCGGCGGATGGGCTTGGGCCTCTTCTTGTGGTCACACAGGTGCCGCTGCACCATGTGGTGGTCTCGTCTGCGCCGGCAGCCATATTTGGTGAACTGGATCCCTATGGGGTGGGCAGGCTGCCGTGGGCCTAGTCTGGCCAGGCCCCCCATTGCCCTGCTGGGGCCTCAGGGGCAGTACCCATGGAGAACCTTGTGGGCCAATCCCACCTCCCTCTGCCTATGCCCCGCCTGCCCATGTCACTTTCTGAGGGACACCTTCCTGATCAGCTCCATCTCGCTCGTGAGAAGATGGCTTTGGACAGCTGTCTGTCCTCACAGTGGGTGAGCTCTTTTAGGGCAGAGGCTCTGCCTGGATATGGCTCTAGCACCCCCAGCCTCATCCCAAAGGCCCTGCCCAAAACGGGCTTCCACACACTGGAGATCTTCAAGGAGAAACTGAGTCATAGGCAAGGACACATCAAAAGAGACAACATTAGCCCCCACCCCTGCCTCTCAAGGGATCCTGGGCTGCCCCAACAATGCACTGGCGGGTCAGGGAACCGGTACCTCCTCCACAGGCCTTGCTGCAGGGGGCCCAGCTCTTGAGTGCCCACTCATAGGTATCCGTCTCCTCCAGGAGCACATTGTTGCTCCCAATGAGGGGCAGCAGGTCCTCGTGGATGATGTACTTGTAGGCCAAGCTGCTGCGGGGGCCACCCTCAGTTGGGGGGAGCACCTGAGGAGAGATGGGGAGCTGGCACAGGACCAGAGAAGGAAGCAAGGGTGGCATGCACTGGGAGGGGAGGGGCTCAAGAGAAGGCCTTAGGGTCGGAGAACCTGTGAAAGCTGGGATGAGGTTGTGCCCAGCATGGTTGGGGTGCAGTAGGAGGTTGGATTCAGACCAGCTGCCATGGGACAAACTCAGGCTGGACACTTGCCATGTGCCAGGCGCAAGGCCAGCCAGTGCACCTAGGAATGCTCTTCTTTTCATAGACCTAAGTTCGGATGGGAGGGCAGGGCTGTCTGTCTGTCTGTTCTGCTCACTGCAGCATCCACACTGCCTGGCTCTAGAAGGCAGTTAATAAGAATGGTCTGGATACTGACCCTCATCAAATATATGACTTGCAAGTATTTTCCCCCATTCTGCAGGTGGTCTTTTCCTTTCCTTGATAATGTCTTTTGATGCACTAAAGTTTTCAATCTTTATGAAGTCCAATTTATCTATTTTTTCTTTTGCTGTATATGCTTTTAGTGCCTGTCATATCTAAGAATCCAGGGTCATAAAGATTTGCCCCTCTGTTCTTTTCTAAGAGTTGTATGGTTTAAGCTCTTATACCTATTTGAGTTAATATTTGTATATGGTGTGAGGAAGGGGTCGAACTTCATTCTTTTGCATGTAGATATCCAGGTGTCCTGGCACCATATTTTGAAGACACTATTCTTTCCCCATTGAATGGCCTTGGTACACTTGTTGAAAATCACCTGACCATAAATGTATGGGTGGTCAACAAATATAAGGTGAGTCAAAAATATGTGCTGGATTGAATTGATAATACTGATACCAATAGGCCACAGAGCCTGTCCTCCAGGATCCCCCCAGCTGGTGAGGGTGACACCAGGAACAAAACCCATCCAAGGTATCCCTGCCACCAGCCAGTGCTGAGGGCACCATGGACAGAGCTCCTCATGGTCTCATCTGCTGGGTTAATCCCTGCTCTACAAGCCCTGGCCCATGCTCTAGGAAGGGGGTTACGGGCAGCAATGGGCCCCAGTCAGCTCCTTGTTCCCTTTTCAGGAGGCTGGAGCCCCTGGATCAGCTGCCTTAAAGCCCAAGGAAGCTGCTCCTGGACTCCCTTGCCAGCCATGCTATGATGCACACAGATGTGGGATTATACCAGGATGACCCAGCCCTGCCCAGCCTCCCTCCAGGCTCCATTTCCAAGACTGCCTTAAAGGCTCCCTGCATGTAGCATCTGGGGTCTGACAGTGAGAAGATAACTCTCTTTATCTCTCCTCACTTGCCATCCTGCAGGCTTTTAAGTACAAATGAGGAGCTGACCCCAGGATGGAAGGTGACTTGCCCTCGCCCAGGCTCCTAAAGACACCAAAATGGTGCCACGCTGGCTTGGCAGCAGATGTAGTGATCTAAGGGGACAAGGGGGGTGAGCAGGGGCTGCCACTGCACAGAGTGGGGCTCACCAGGATGGCAATGGCTTCAGGCAGGGGCCCACTGGTCTTGAGACTTTCCTTGGCATCCTCCACTGCAGTCTCCCACTCCAGGCCCATGGCGGTGAAGGTCCGGCTTGTGGCTTCCTTGCCCTTAGGGTTGAGGATGAAGCTGCCGGTGACCTGGTTCTTTACCACTGGGCGGTGAGGAGAGAGAGTCACACAGATTTCTGCTCCTCTCCACAGGGGGCAGGCCCCAAATATGATATTCAAGGCCTTCCCAGTGAGCCGTCTGGGCTCCTGTCCACCTGCCTTTCCTCCCCACCCAAGCCCTCCCAAGTCAGACAGGTCAACACACTCCCCGTCACACATAACACACACACCTGTCACGGCCTCTGGGTGCGCGCGCGCACGCGCGCACACACACACACACACACACACACACTCTTGTTGCTGCCTCTGGATCCTAGTGCACACCATTCCTCCCACCCTTATTGCCTTCCTTTCTTCCTGCCTAACTAATCTCTACCCATAGTTGAGGCTCAGCATAATCCCCTCTCCTCCAGGGAGTCTTCTTTGGTTTCCCAATCCTCAGGGATTCTGCCCTCCCTAGAACTTCTATAGCAGAGCATAGAGGTTGAGAGTACAGGCTCTGGAGTCAGATTGATGGCGAGGAAACTACTCAGCCCCACTGTGTTGCCTCAGTTTCACCATCTGGAGAATGGGAATGATAACTGTACCCAGTTCACACGGCTGCTGCTGCCCCAGGAGGATAATAGAAATCCCCGCCCCCGACTACTGAGGCTCTCAGGACAATGAGAAGAGTTCAGAAACATAGCCAGCTTGGCAAGTAGTGACGTGAGGTGGGCACTATCGCTAGACCACCAGAAAAGTGCTGGCTTTTGGCACTGCTGTGATTGCAGATGCCATGCCTCTCCCAGCAGCCTGTTGGCTCATCTCCATCTTGGTGTCCTCGGCCCAGCACAGGCCCTGGCACAGAGGCAGAGATTTTAAAAATCCATAAATTTCTACCCCTTAATGTCCCAGTCAGTGAGTAACTCACAACTTATTACCAAAAGACCCCAGGAGGCAGGTGGGTGGGAGACATGTAGATGCCGACAACTGGCCAAGGTCCCTGAGTGGTACCTTTGGTACCTGAACTTCCTAGGGCCCAGCAGCCTGAGACCCAAGCCCCCTAGCCAAGTAGGGAGGGCAAAGTCTCCAGAGCCCTGGGGTGTCCAGGAGGAAGGGCCCACAGAGCTCCTACCTGGGACAGATTTAAATGGTCGTAACTGTCATATAAGAGCTAAGGATCCAAGAACACTAACCATGTGCCAGTCACTCTGCCAACTGCTTCAGTTCAATCCTTAAATACATCCTAAGGGCTGGGCTATTGTTAATACAGATGGGGAACTGGATGCTCCTAGACACACAGTGTCCTGGACACACAGTGGGCTACAGTTGGAGCTGGGCCAGAGCCCAGGTGCCCAGAGACACAGCAGCAATGTGGGGGTGGGAGGGGTTGGGGAAGAGGGGTAGAAAAAGAAGAGCCTTGCCCCTTCCTGGGAGGCTGCTGGAGAGATGCCCCTTGCCTCCTGCCCACCCAGGCCTCTCCCTCAGGCTCCCTGACTGCTCTTGGCCCCCAGCAGCTTCAGACTGTCTAGACTAAGGCTGGGCAGCTCCTCAGGCCAGGTGCAGACTCCAGTCTTCCTATTGCCCTTGACTGCTCCTGCACCTCACTGTAGCAGAGCCCCGACTATGCACCCCTCATTCCAGACAGTGGGGGGTGGACCACCATAAACTCTCCGCTGTCCAGACCCAGTCCTGAATCCAGGCTCCACCACTGACCTGCTCTGTACCTAACCTCTCTCTGAGCCTCAGTTTCCTTTAACTACAAAATGGGATAACAATATTCATAGATGGCCATGAGGCTTACTAAACATAATGCATGAAAAGTGGCAACTCATGGCCCAGCACATGGGAGATACTAACAGTGTGAGTTCTCCTTCTCTTCCATACACTTCCTTTCAGAGAGTCCATGTCCCCAATTCCAGGAGAGTCTAATGACAATGGACAGAGCCTCTCCCTTCATTGCCAGGGCTGCCACCTGTCCTGGGCCTCTACATACCCTGTTGGGTACACACACCCCTACACGGGCATGCACGCACAAGCACACACTCACACTCACATACACATGTTCACACGTTTTCACTGAAGGCCACTGTGTGCCTCACACCTGTATAATCACACAACCTGTGCCAACTTCAGAGTTCAGCTCCTGGGCCGCCCCTGCTTCGCTCTCCCCATCAGACTCCCCGGAAAACTCTAACCCTTCAGGGAACTCACCCAACAAACAGGCAAGCAAGCCTGCACTCGGCCTGCCCCGGGTGCTAGCAGCCTCTGCCATGACCTCCACAGAAGACTGGTTCTTCGAGGGGACCGAAGAACTAGATTTCTGGAGACAGCAGAGGGTGGAAGGGGCTGCTACTGTTCTGCAATCATTCCCAGGCGATGCAGTGTCAGTGAGCTCCACCTCTTTTTGGAATAGATGTCCCTTCTCTCCTTGCCCCTTCCCTCCCCCGGCCCCTAACTCCAGCACATTCCCCACAGCCAGGCAGGCATAGCAGGCAGGACTTGCCTGAACCAATGTCCTCTAACCTGGGCTCGCTGTGGTAGAGTGGCATGGCTGGCAAGGGAACAGGGCTGGGAGGCAGGAGACCTGGGCCCAGACTGGCTCTGCCCACACCCCTCAAGGATGAATCCGGGCATACCGAGGCCCCCAATCCACTTTGGTTCTCAGTTTCCCCTTGTGCCTATGGCCTGTTGGGATGATGCCTTTCAGGTGCCTTCAAGAATATAAGTTTAGGAACCCACTGCAGCTGTGTTAAGGGGAGGTGCCAATGCAGATGCATTCTCCAGGAAATGCAAGTTATCTAGGAAACTTTGAAGATATTTACAAATTGCTGTTTTGATGATAACCTAAAAATATGAATGGCAGCATTTGTGTGTGATGTGAGCCTGCCAAGAGATATGTGTTTTGTTTTTCCATTTATGATGAAATTGGTGCCAAGCAGTGTGACTTGGCAGATGTAATAGGTAAGAGGGGCCTCTGTGACATTTCAAGGGGACATTGTGGCCTGTATGTCCTCTGCAAAGGGGTCTGAACACAGACGCCACTGCCCAGTGTGAGAGAAGCAGCCTGCTGCCCACTTGCCACTGGGACCCTGCTCTGAACCAGGCTCACAGGGTTTGAACCAAAATATAATTCACATGCCATACAACTCACTCGAATAAGGTGTGCAATTCAGTGAAATGTTTTTTGAGACACTCCAGCACCCCAAGTAGCTTAGGACTACAGGCATGCACCACTATGTCTAGCTGATTTTTGTATTTTTTTGTAGAGACTGGATTTTGCCATGTTCCCCAGGCTGATCTCAAACTTCTGAGCTCAAGCGATCCGCCCACCTTGACCTCCCAAAGTTGTTGGGATTACAGGCGTGAGCAACTGCACCCGACGTGATTTTTAAGTAGATTCAGCCATCGCCACTGTCTAATTCCAGAACATTTTCATCACCCCAAAAAGAAACCTGATACCCATTAGCCATCATACCTCTTTCCTTCCCCAGCCCCTGGCCGCCACTAATCTATTCTCTGTCTCTACGGATTTGCCTTTCTGGACATGTCTATTTTTTTGACAGCCAATTTAGTTTCAGAAAAAATGAAACCAAACATCTATCACATTATATTAATGGCCTTTATTTAAATTTATTAATTTATTATGGGGTTCTCATTTTTAATCCAGCCTGGCTTCATAGTTGGATAACTGTTACAAGCATAAGGATGTCACCTCATTTAGTGGCTTGGTGTTTGTTATTATAATGAGAATAATGTAATAATTATAATGAGAATAATGTGTGGTAGACTGCAGAATGACTCTATATTCCTCCCCTTCCTCTATTCATGCTCCTTTGCGCTATAATTTCACCACTTCTACCATCAAGAGCTAGTCTATTTTTCTACCCCTTAAATCTGGGATTGGCCATGTGACTTGGACTAATGGGATACTAGAAAACATGACACAAGCCGTTCCTGAGGACTATGTGACAGACATAATGTGAATAATACTGGGTTAGCCTGTTGAGGACAGGGCCCTGCCACCTCCATGACCCCAGCTGACAGCCAGTACCAACCACCGGAAGACATGTGAGTGAGGCCATCCTAGACCAACCAGCTCCCAGAGAACTACCAGCTGAGGGTATCTGCATGAGTCGGTTCAGGCAGACAAGTAGAAGAACCATCTCACAGAGCCCAGCCCAAACTGATGCCCTCCAGGACTGCAAGATAAGAAGCAATTCTTGTTTGAAGTCACTAAGTTTTGGAGTGGTGTGTTAGGCAGCAAAAGCTGACTGATATACTCTGTGAAAATGGTTTTCCTTGAGCCAGGCGCAGTGGCTCACGCCTGTAATCCCAGCACTTTGGGAAGCTGAGGTGGGTGGACCATGAGGTCAGGAGTGCCAAGATGGTGAAACCTCGTCTCTACTAAAAAATACAAAAATTAGCCAGGCATGGTGGTGGGCACCAGTAATCCCAGCTACTTGGGAGGCTGAGGCAGGAGAATCACTTGAACCCGGGAGGCAGAGTTTGCAGTGAGCCGAGATTGCGCCACTGCACTCCAGCCTAGGCGACAGAGCAAGACTCCATCTCAAAAAAAAAAAAAAAAAAAAAAAAAAAAAATGGTTCTCCTTTAACAGCCATCTATGTGCGCAAGAAATTATTAACAGTAGTTGCCCTTGGGGAAGAAAACTGCCCCTGGGGTACAGGCATAGGAAGGGGACTCTTTACTAGGTCCCCTTTTAGACCTTCTGAAATGTAAACCATGGAATGGGTTACCCATGCAGCAAAAACTTAAAATAAAATGAAAAGGGGGTCCCTGCCCACTATTCCAGTTAGTACAATTCCACTTGTACTAGAATCTTGCCCTCTGCTCTCCCGGCTCCCACAAATCAGAGGGCAGGGCCTGGGGCCTCGCTGTCCCTTCCCAGCACCCCGGCACTCACCAATGCAGTGGGGGGACTTCTCCAGTGCCTCAATCTGGATGTGCCTGGCACCTGCCGGGATCTGCACCAGCTTGAGAGCTCCTGCCACACAGGGTGATCCAGAAGTCATGAGCATTCTAAGCTGGTGGTCCCACTGCCCAGCATCCCCCACTCCCCTGCTGGGCACCCAGGAACATCTCATTTGATCACAGAACCTCTCTGAACCTCTGTATCCTCATTTGTAAACTGAGGATGAGACCTTCTCCATAAGGGTGCTGGGGGGATCTAATGAGACGTGTCCTGTAAACTCTAAGGGCCTCTGTGTGTGTGAGAGCGGCTATTACTTCCCTCTTTCCTGACCTTCCTCTTCCTCTACCTCTCACTTCTGCCCTTCCCCCCTCCCTTTGTGCTCCTCTGACTCTCTCTCCCCCATTTCTTCTCAGACCTTAAACTACTTGCTACTGATGGAATTTAAACGATAAAGGCCGTGAGGACCCCACATGACTGTCCTGAGCCCCCATGGCCCTCCCGACCCAAGGCCTGGACTTTCTCAGAGCCACCAACTTTGTCCCCAACAATCAAAGGGGAGACAAAGTGTAACATCTCCCAAGAGAAAATAGGCCCCATTTACACTAAAGTGTGAATGACTGATATCGGGTTCTTTTCCACAGCAAGTTTGGTCAGATTGGAGATAGAGAGGAAAGTCAAGGAACTCAAAGATACCAGGAATTCAAAGCAGCAAGTGCCGCAGGTTTTAAAAAATGAGAAAGAGAGGAAAAGAAAATTATCAGTCCAGTCTTGGCTGCCCCTTTAGATCTGTCTGACCCCTCCCTCCCACCAATAACCCCAGGGTCCAAGGGATGGCCAAGCTCCCATCACAAAACATCGCCTAGCGGGAAAATGCCTCTTGGAGCTCCTGGGCCCCAGACTCAGGGAGGAGCTTGCCTGGAAGATGAGGTGATTGGCTGCAGCGCCTGGCTCACCAGCCTGGGCAGCCCAGGAAGGCCTAGAGATGGGCCCCAGGGCCCCTTCTCCCCACCCCAGACAGTGGCACAGTTCAAGGAGGGAGGGCCCCCCGAGGGACGGCAAGAACTCCAGTCAGCCCTTGTCAGCCCTCCAGCCCCAGCCCAACTCACCTGCCTGCTTGGAGGCCTTGCCCAGCGTCCCCTTCACAGTCCTGCAGTGGGAGTTGTCACCCCCGCAGACTCCACACTTGTCATCCGCCTTCATGGACCCCACCTCCTTGTCACAGCCGACAGGCTGAGGCCAGAGGTGAGGTCAGTGGGAGGAGGCTCCCCTGTCCCCACCGCCACCCCGGGGCTCCCATTCCCATCCCTAGGCCCTGGTCAGGAGAGGACTTCTGGCCTGGGAGGTGTCCCTGGACAGGATTCTGGCACAAATTCACCGTGGGACCTGGGTGAGGTCTAAACCCCGGCATGATGAGGATTCTTGCCATCTCCTCTCCCCTCCAATGGGGCTCAGCAATAATTAGCCCCTTCCAGCAACCCAGGGCTATGCTGAGGACCAACAGGGTGTTGCGAGTGGGCCGGTGAGGCAACGCTCATCTTCCCAGGCAGGAGGAGTTGCAGTGCAGCCCTCCAGTCTCCCTCTGCCGGTAGTCGGGGTGGCCCAGGGTGCACCCACCACACACTCGCCACGCGCACAGACGCTGTATGGGTCCCGGTAGCTGCAGCGTGTCCCATCATGAACCACCTGGTTCATGAACACCACGTCCCCCGTGTCCGCCGACTGGCAGATCAGCTCACACTTCTGGGTATCTGTAGGCAGAGGGACTATGCTGAGTCCCCAGCTGGGCTCAGAGAAAGTGCCCCAGGACAGATCAGTGCGTGGTCCAGCCAGAAAGCTCCGGGGCCAGCTCTGGGCAGTTGGGGGAGCACTGAGTGTGGTGCTGGGGCTGAAAATCCCTGCTGTGTCACTTATCAGCCATGTGACCTTGGGTAAATGTTCCGGCCTCTCCCAGCCTTTGTTCCCTATTTTTATTATCCCTAATCAGTAAAATACCACATCAGCTTATTGAGAAAAATCAAGTGATAAAGTAATCATAAGCCAACACTTAGTGAATGCTTACTATGTACTGGATATTTCTAAAACCTTCATGTGCCCTTAAAATACAGCTTTAATGGCTTTTCATGAATTAACTCATTTAACCCTCTCAATACCTCAATGAGGTAGGTGCTAGCATTACAGAGGAGGAAACTGAGGACCAGAGAGGTTAAGGAACTTGCTCAAGTCCACACAGCCACATAGTAAGTGGTTCAGCCTGGATTGTAACCCAAGCAGTCTGGCTTGAGTCCTGCTCTGACCCTTAAAAACCTCACTGTGCCCATGTATGATATATACGTTAACATGTCTGTAAACATTAGAAGGCGGTGTGAAAGTAAGGCAGAAAAGGGGTCTGTATCTGGGTTTGCAAAATGGAGCAACAGTCAGGGAGAAAGAGAGTCCTTTCTGCTCCTAACAATTAAATGTTTCCTTCTTTATGTGGGTTACAGATGTCCTAAAAAGGAGGTTCCAGAGAACATATAAACACGTACTGTACTGCTTAGAAAAAAGGAGGTTGGGGGCTTAGCTAACTTCCTGGAATTCGTCTAACAGTCCTGGGAAAAACCCAAAGTCCAGCTGCCCCACGAGCCTCCCAGTCCCTCCTCTCCCCAACGTTGTGGTTGCTGGTTTGGTTTCTGAACGGATCTGGAAGGCTTTCAAACCAAGCTTCCCTCCGCCAATTGCTAAGGAACCTGCTGGGCTCTGCTCTGGCCTGGGCTCCCAGGACAGCTAGTGACTCCTTGTCTCCAGCAGGAAGGGCTCAAGTCTGGAGCCACAACCTCCAAGACCACCTTGGATTTCATGCACAGGAACCAGATTCCTGGAGGGACCTGGGTCTCAGGGGGCTCCAATCCAGGACAGGCAGGATCCTGACCCAGGCAGGCAGCTCTCTGGGCAGCAACGGAAGCCAGCCAACAGTGCCAAGGGAGTGGGGAGCTCCCCAGAGCGGGAGGAATCCAAGCAGAGAGAAGACACCCCCTGCAGGGATGCTCTGGAAGAATCTGGCAATGACAGGCCTCTGAGGTCCATTCCAACCTGAAGAGTCTGTCCTTCTAGACCAGAGCTGAAGAGCTGAAGGTTCCAGGGTGGAGCCCGGGCTCCGGGGAGGAAAGCCGGTCCTGATGGGAGCTGTCTGGGTCAAGGGTTGTGTGATGGAGAATGAGCATCTGTCCATGCAGGACCCACAGAGAGGCTAGCAGGGGAAAAGCTGGAATCAGAGGATCACTGAGGGCTCTTCCAGTCGAGGCTCTGACTTGCCACAAATCCCAACCCTTCCCTGGATGATCTGCCGCTATGGAACCATCACTGGAAACACTCAAAAACAGACGGGAACTGGCACCACTATAGTCCCCAAATTCAGACTCTTTACATAAGTCCAGAAGTCCTGTGTATGTCCCAGGGCAGCCTAGAGAGTCAGTAAGAAGATCCCACCAGATCCAACTGCCTGCCTTCCAAAATCATCTCATTGACTCTGCTGAAACCACAGCCCAATCAGTAAAACCTAAAAACACAGCATGTAATAGGACTGAGCTCCTCAGGACACTGGTCATGCAACAGGAAGGGTGCCTGCACCTGTATGATTCTTCTCCCTGCAGATAAGGACAGAAGACGAAAGGCAGGCAACCCTAACAGCCAACACTGCTACCGGCCATGGCAACACCTGTGTGTGAAGTGTCCCTTCCTCAAGACACTTTCCTTGCATCTGCCAGAAAACTGTCATCATAAGTACACAAATCAGGGATGGCCTTGATGGGGATGATGACCCCAGAAGTATGCCAAGAACAGGCCTACACAAGGGTATATGGCGAGTCTGCTGACTGCAGTCTCCCTTTTGGTACCCCCACTGTCCCTCCACCTTCACTGGTGGGTGCGGGTGTGGGAGGCCCTGCCTGGGCACACACAGCCCCCGCAGATGCCCAAGGACATGGGGTGGGAGGGGGGTGGGGCCCGCTTACCGTCATCAGGCTCATAGGGCACCCAGCTGTGCCTGGCGTTCTGGTGCATGTAGTAGGAGTTGCGCTTGGCACACTGCTGCGCCCGGAAGTCCTCGTAGGGCCCAGGGCACTCCTCGCTGTTGCAGACCTGGTACTCGAACATGGGCCCTAAGCACGGGCGGCCTCCATAGGCTGGGCTGGGACGGGCACAGAGAAATGGGTGACCTTGCTGGCTGGGAAGACTGGGGAGGGCCAGGCTTCCCACGTGGCCACCAGGAGCAGCTCAGCCATTCACAATAGCATGACAAGGGCCTACACTGACATAAACCAGAGAATGGCTCCCAGGGTGGGGGCTGTGGAACTCAGCCTTCCAGGTCCCTCTTCCTCCCTGCTTTACCCTTCCGACATACACCACCTATTCCATGGTGAGTGTGATGGACAGATGTACAGACTGACACAGGGACTGACTAACCCTCTCCAGCTGGGCTGGAAGAGAAATCCATCTTATTCACCTTTGTGGGTGCCTTCAACTGTTTTGCAGGCCCTGGCATAGAGCAGGCCCCCATAAACAACTCGGCCACTCCCATTTGCATCCACTTCCACTTAACATCATCATAAACTAAGGAGTGGTAAAAGAAACTTGGATTTGGAATCAGAAGAGCTGGCCTCCAAGTCCTGACCGTGCAACCTTGGCCAGGCCACTTAGCCTTGCTGTGGCTTAATTTCCCCTTGAAAACAGGGACTATAATCCTCTTATTTTACATACCTCCTGGTGTGTCTGTGAAGAATAGTAAGAAAAGGTATTTTATAGTCATCTATGCTCTCTTCTCCATTAAGTCAAGAGGATTGGGTAAGGCTTGATACAAAGTGTCCAAGTGCTGGGATTAACAGTACCCTACTCATAGACATGTGGGAGAACTGCACAGATTTTTGTACCTAAGTGCTTAGCATCCCACCTAGCACAAAGTGCTTGACATACTATAATAATGATTATTATAACAGCAGCTGTCTTCTATTAAGCATTTAATTGTGTGAGCATGGTGCTGAGAGCACACATATTATTTCATTTAAGCCTCATAAAATAAAAATAGTTATTACAGAGGAGCTCAATAAATGGTAGCTTTGATATCAATTATACCGAGGGATAATTGTCGGTCATGCCTGCAAGGTGATTGACTATAACCACAGTCTCTGTATTTCCGAAGGATGAAAGTTACAAGGCAGTCCCTTTCGGTTCATGTGTGTAGAAGGTCAATACAGCCGCCTATATTAAGTATATGGCTATATCATCTAAAACAAAGGAACAGCTGCTTCAATAGGCAGCGAGTTTCCCATCCCTGGAGATAAATAACAGAGTATGAGTGACCACTCCTGAGGACACCAGAGCCACTGTGACCCTACAACGCTGCGATTCCACAGTCTTCATCATACCGCTCAGTGCTGTGAGGGGTCAGGCCAAGCCCCGTCGCTGTAGGGGTTCGGAACCCCTGCATTCCAAGAGCCAACCGACCCAGGCAGCCAGCCTTGGCCAGTCCCCATCTCTCGTGGTGCTGTTCTAAAAAGGCTGCTTCAGCTTGGAGATGGAGATGGAGATGGAGAACTAGGGCTCAGATGTCCCAAAACCATGGTGTTGGGGAGAAGATCCCCATAGAGGGGATGAAAAGGGAGAATGGACATCTCCCCCAGAATGCTAAAACTCGGGAGTGGGGAGGAGTGGAAGGACCTTTGACGTTAGAAAGAGGTAAGTTAAGAAAAATTAAAGGATGATTTTCTCCATGTGGTAGAAAACAAAGTTAGAGAATTGATTCTTCCAACAAAGAACTTAGATCAGTGTTTCTCAAAGTTTAGCCAGAGGGTCGGGGTCATCGGAGGACTTGTTACACGCATGAAGAAGTAGGGCCACCCAGACTCTGGGGAATCTTCTGCAGATGAGCTTGAGAACCACTGGTGCAGACAAACGCACGGAAGGCAGACCTGAGAGTCCTTAGTGGATGCAGGTAGGAGTGATCTGCCTCCACCAACAATTTTGTGTCCTCATGCACTAGCATACACAACCACCCACAGGGGCCCTTCTCTCCTGCACTGTCTCCCCAGTGCCTTCCCCTTCAAGCCCCTCTGCCCTGGGGAGGGGTTCCCTGCCCTCCCCACCCTTGCCAAGCACACTCACGGAGGGTTGTTGCAGCTCCGGCTGCGGGATCGCACCCCGCCCCCACATGACCGCGAACATGACCCAAACTTGGTCCAGGAGCTCCAGCTTCCATCCTGGCCGTATGTCTGCTCTGGCGACTTCCAGATGCAGTGACCTTTGAAGCACCACTGGGGCAGAGCAGAGGGCATGAGATAACCCTGGGCTGCTGCTGCTGCTGAGCCCACCCAGGGAGCCAGAAAAAGGGATAGCAAGAGCATGAGCCTGGGTTTAGGCAGAATCCCACCCCCAGCACGAGCTGAGCAACCTTAGACAAAGGGCTTGCCTTTCTGAGTCTGTTCCTCAGCTGGACAACGTGGGTAACTGTACCTGCTCATAGCATCTGATGAGGTCATACCCAGTATACAAAGCCCTCCAGAAATGGCAGATCTTATGATGAACAATAATAAATGTGCAATTATTTGCACTCCCGGGAGTAATAAAAGGCTGATAGGGGAGAGATGACACAATCTTCCCACACTAGCTACAGTTGATCTTGGCTCTGTATCTCAAAATTACCTTCCAGGGATCACAAGATGTGCTTCTGGGAGGCAGGCCAGCCATGTGGGGAGGTCTGTGCATGCAGTGGAAGGAGGGTATGCATGAAGGATTCCTGGGTTTGAATCCCAGCTCAGCAATACTAGCTATGTGTGGCTACTTTAGCTTGCTGAGCCTCAGTTTACCCACCTGTTAAGTGGGACTGTTCTAATATCTCTACAGGCCTTAGCACAGGGCCAGGCAATAAAGGAGGGCCCAACTAGAGGCAACTCCCCTCCCTTTTCCTGTAGGGTAGCACAAAAAAAACACTCAAAGCTCTCTGGGCAAAGTTCGTCTCCCGAGAGATGAACTCAGTGGTTCTCAACCTTGGAATCACCTGGGGGAGATTTTACAACTTCAGATGCCTGATCTTTACCCCAGACCAACTGAGTCAGAATCACAAGGGGTAGGAACTTTTGGAGGCACTATAATGAGGTGTAATTTACATACTATAGAATTCACTCATTTCAAGTGTGCAATTCAATGACCTTTCATAAATTCGCAAAGTTGCCCGGTCGTCACCACAATCCAATTTGAGAATATTCTTATCACTCCAAAAATATCCTCTGTGCCCATCTGCAGTCACTCTTTGTTCTATGGGAGGGGTTTTAAGGCTCCCAGGACGATTCCAATATGCAGCCCAGATTGAGAACCACTGATGAACTGTCCTGTGACACTGTAGCTGGGGAGGGTCTGGAACTTTGAAAACACCTGGGAAAACTTGAGAAGTGGAAAGACCTGGAACAGTTATAACCCCTCAAGGACCCGCCAGGCCAGGGGAAGCTCCATCCACCTGTGATGAGACAAGCCCCAGAGCCGCTCAGCAGGACAGCTGTGAATAGGGGGAGCCTGGCTAGGGCAGGAGGCAGGGGGCAGGATGGTGGGGTGGCCCCAGGGCTGGGCTCCTGCTGATGATGGGGAACCACCTCTCCTGTACTTGGCTTCTTCCCCCCTCCCTCACTTGCCTTGACATGAGTCAGTAACCTCAGAACAACCCTGAGGTTGTCAGGTGTTGGCGAGTCAGAAAACTTCAATGAATGGCCCAAGGTCACCACAGTGATCAACGGCAGGGCCGGCAGCAGAGCAGAGCTGGGTTTCAGACCCAGCCACGGGGTCCCCCGGGCAAATGAAGTCCTGGCACCCACACATGCATGAGGGAGCAAACACAGGACATTCATGAAGGTGGTGTGGGGAGAACACGTGTGTCTCATGCTCAGAGACAGCATGGGGATAGGGGAGTAGGCAGGACACACAGAGACTTCCCTGCATCCCTTCTCTTCTAATCACTCCCTGTGGGACACCAACAAGTTCCTTAATTAACCTGCCTGGACCTCATTCTTCTCATTTGTAAAAAGGAGGTAAGCCTTCCTATCAGATGGGCTAGGAGAGCATGCTACCCTCAGCCAATTACAGAGGCAAAGGACTGTGGGCTGGGAGAGAAGAAAGGGTATGAGTTTATGGGAAGACTCCACGTGTATGTACCCACACACTGGTCTCACTACTGTCCTTTAGCACCACCCCCAACTCATATAAGCACTTGGAGGGAGGGGTCAGGGTTCCCCTGGGATCTGCCCCATGCCAGTGATGGATGCCCTGCACCCCAGGAAGGCCACTCCTGCTGCACACCCCACAGGTACCTTGCCAGATGCACACTCCGTCCCATCCAGCGGGGGCCCCTTCTTGGTCTTGCAGAAGTACGGGTTGTCAGGGTGGCTGCACCACAGCTGCTTGCAGGGCTCAAAGGTCCTGAACTGCATGGTAAGGGAATGGGGTCACCAGGCTGGACTGGCTCGTTGTCCAAGGAGCAAAGGGAAGTGATGGAGAGAAAAGAGGGTGTGATGGGTGCAGGCACCCAGGGCACGGCAGGGGAGGCAGCCAGAGCCCCTCACCTGCTTCAAGTTCAACTCTACCCCAAGTGCCAGCAGCCTCCAGGGACCCCTCCTTCCTCCAGGGCACTGAGAAAGAGCCCAGCCATGGCCCATGCTCTCGCTGTTCTCTCTCCAAGGCCTCCCTCCCCCGCTTTACAGAGGCCATTTGTCACTGAGGTGGGACTAGGGTGTGAGGCTCTGGGGAGGTCTGGGTTCACAGTGCTCCTGCCCTGAGCCCTGTGCACATGAGGAGAATTGAGGGGACTGCTGCTTTCCAACCCAGACCCCCCAGCACTCCGACGAGGCTGGGACTCCACCTCCCTGTAACTTGGACACCCAGCAGTGCCAGAGGTTGATGACCTTGTGTTTCAGATTGTCCAGAAAAGCCAGTTTCCTTAATATTCCCTCTTATCATCCCCTACCAGCCAGACAAGCATCCTACAAGTACAGCATTTGGGCCCTAAAATCCCATATCCTGGTCCTCTGCCCACAACTCAGGCACTTTGTCACATCACGTGTCCCAGACAGTGGGGAAGGTGTCCACACATGGTTGGGGGTGCTCCCCATTCCGAGGAGGTGAAAAGAGGGCTGCATTCCCCAGATGGGTAGTATGAAGCACTCAGGTCCCCAAGGCCTATCCCCTTCAGAAAGCCCCCTACCCCTGAGATGGCCCATTCTCTGACAGCTCAGCCTGGGCCCTGGGTGGCAGCTGTTGGGTTCTCTCCTGGGGGACTCTAGCTGATCTCAGGCTCAGCGGTCTCCCCCTGCCCCATCCTGCAGGGTAGGGACAAGGTTATGCTCCCTTGTATCTGTGTCCTCAGGCACAGGCAGCAGGGGTGTGGAACTGATGCTCTGGAGAGAGGTGGTATGCAGGTGCAGAAGGTGGGGAGTTAGACTGAAAGACCTGGCACATCCCCTGAGGGTGTGGGACCTGCTGCTCCACCAGGCCAGAAGCCCAACACCTTATCTGAAACCTGGGCTTCCTTGCAGGGAATGAGCCCAGCCAGGATCCCATCAGGTGCCCACCCTCTCTGCTCTGCTGTTTCCATCTTTCCCAGGGCTAATGCATTCCCAAGCCACTGTGCCCACCTGCCCCCACAGGTGTTCACTCTGCATCCCTGCATGGTGCCTGGCACTGTGTCTGTGG
Organism: Rhinopithecus bieti; assembly: GCF_001698545.2. Classification (NCBI taxonomy): domain Eukaryota; kingdom Metazoa; phylum Chordata; class Mammalia; order Primates; family Cercopithecidae; genus Rhinopithecus; species Rhinopithecus bieti. The sequence continues at coordinate 3,881,447 of NW_016816204.1, forward strand.
GCCCATCACCAGGCCCACCGGCCAGCTGGGCAGAAGGTGCTTTATGAATGATCAGCCTGGGCCACAGAAGGACACTGCCCTGGCCCCCAACTGCCTGGCAGAGGCCAGATGGCTACTTACTGCCAAGCAGGTCTGGTATCCACTGCCAAAGTCAAAGCGGCACTGCTCATCCATTGAGTAGTCGATCCCAGGCAGCTCTGGGGGCTGGGGCCAGGCAGGATCAAAGGGGTCATCGAGGAGGCAGTCATAGGAGCTGCCAGTGGAAACAAGGAAGGTGAGCCAGGCTGACAGCAGGAAGTCCCAGGCTTTCCCTTCCCAGGGGCTGGGGTTTTCATGAGCAAGGCCTGCAGGAATCTACACCCGCTATCCTGTGCCCAGCGCTGTCTCTTCCAGGGAGGACGGGCTGCCCTGAGCAGCCCCCTCACTCAGGACCTCACTCCCACCAGTGACTATGTCTGGAAGGGCTCCATTTGCAGCCAAAGGCAAGGGTACCCAGACTGGGATTAGATACTCAGCTCACAGCTGGATTAGGTCATTTTGCCCACCTTAGAGGGACATGTTATGGCCAAGACTAATAGTTGATTCATGGACAATTTGAGGACTCACTCTGTACTGAAAGGAGAAAAACCAGCCTACCGTGCAGGATGGACCCTGGGCAAGCTGCCCTGGCCAGATCCTGACAGGGGCTAGTGACTATATCTCTGCCTCCACCTGCCCCCATCCAAATCTACTTGGTCTCCCATTCTCAGGCCTTGAGGTCCTGAGTCTAACACTTGTTCTGTACCTGAACATCGTTGAAGACCCAGGAGCTGACCAGCCAGACCGGAATTGGGAGTATGCTGCTGGGGCTAAGGATGGGAGTGGGGAGAGGAGGAGCTCCCTCCTCAGCATCCCATTTCCTTGGGGCCTGGGGGAAAGCCACAGTGGCACTGTTCATCCATTGAGAAGTCGATCCTGGGCAGCTCTGGGGGCTGGAACCAGGTGGGCTCAAAGGGGTCGTTAGGAGCCACTGGGTTTAGAGCCCCAGCCTCAGCCCAGTGGCTCATAACCTTCAGCATGCTTAAGTATCACCTGCAATGCTTGATAAATCCTGATTCCTAGACCCAACCCCAGCAGAATCTAACTTACCATCTTCCATGAGCCAGGGGGTCTGCGTTTTGTTTTGTTTTGTTTTGTTTTTTTTTTTTTGAGACAGAGTCTTGCTCTGTCGCCCAGGCTGGAGTGCAGTGGCCGGATCTCAGCTCACTGCAAGCTCCGCCTCCTGGGTTTACGCCATTCTCCCGCCTCAGCCTCCCAAGTAGCTGGGACTACAGGTGCCCGCCACCTCGCCTGGCTAGTTTTTTGTATTTTAGTAGAGACGGGGTTTCACCGTGTTAGCCAGGATGGTCTCGATCTCCTGACCTCGTGATCCGCCCGTCTCGGCCTCCCAAAGTGCTGGGATTACAGGCTTGAGCCACCGCGCCCGGCCTAGGGGGGTCTGCGTTTTTAATAAGAATTCTATGTAAGTGGTCATCTGAACACATTCCAAAACACTAGGCTAACCCACCTGCGATGCTAATGGGGTATGTTTTAGGCCAGGTTTGGCAGAGAGGCAAGATGAGTCACAGAAGAGTCATGCCGGGGGAGACTTAGGGAAACCAGCCAGCTGTGTGATGTCTGCTCAGAGTGGCAGATCGCATACTCCCCTATCCCAGCTCTGAGGGCAGGAATGACCTACGGGAGGTAGCGGCTGAGCTCCAGCTTGCTGCAGCGGGACCAATGGAAGCGGTGGAAGGCAGCCTGCACCAGGGGCGCCATAACGCTGCCCAAGCTGGTCTCATCTGCGCAGCCATTCCCCTGACCATCATGCTCCATGCCGAGCCTAGAATGGGGAAGACAGAGGGGTCCTGATACATCCCAGGGGCTCTGCCCCAGGAAGGCAGGCAGGCAAGCAGATCAGCAGCAGGAGACTCTGTCCTGACCCGGAGCTCAGATTGCTCTTCCTGGCCTCAGTTTCCCAACCATGCAGTGGGGAGGACCAACCCTCTCTCCAAGGCTGTTTCCACTGGGATTGGGCTCATCCTGCCCTCCAAGCCTTCGCTCCTACTGTTCACCACTCCCAGACACCCACCCCTTCCATGAGCTCCACCTATGTTCTTACAGCTTCCAAGGCCAGATCAAGCCCCACCTGGCCACTGGTCCTAGCTGTCTCACCTGTGGGCTCACGTCCACAGCAGGAGCCATCTATCCCACCATTAAAAACTCACAGTCATTCGCTGGCTTCCCACCGAGGGCCTTTGAGTGCAAAGACCAGGTTTCATTCAACTCAACTCAACCTCATTTCTTGAGCCCCTGTAGGTGCCTGCATCTTGAGTCTCTCCAAGATGCTGCAAGGCTGGGCACAGAGCTTTGCACATGGTAGGCAGTAGGCACCTACTATAATAATAGTTTACATTTAAAAGTTTGCTTTTCACAATTAGTCATTAATGCCAAATCCCAAGAATTCTAAGTTCTTAAACATTCCCAGATGGCTGCATCTGGCTTTGACTGCTAGGTAGATATGCAGGCCTATAAGCTTGACGTTGTGTCTCCACAAGGAGGGGCTCAGAGGTTCCCCTGGTGTCAGCCCCATGTTGCAAGTGTGGAGAGGAGGTCCCACCTGCCTGGAGGAGCAAAGCTGGGATAAAATCTGACAGGGCTGATGGTGTCCCTTGGTTCTGCCATTGTGATATGGCATGACCTACTGAACAGTAGCCCATTTGTGTCCACCCAGCATGTAGCCTCTTGAGGGCTTCTCTGTCCTGGCCACCACTGCAGCCTCATTCCTAGAATGGGGTCTGGTGCATGGTAGGTGCTCAAGAAATATTGAATGAATCAACACACTAAACAAAACCCAAAGCCCTAAGATCAGGCAAGCCAGCCTCTGCCTGGCCCACCACCTAAGCTCTAAGTGCACCTGTTTACAATGGGCTCAGGCCAGCACTCCAGTGAGTGCTGAGTATCAGGGTGGGCTGGATTGAATCTTAGAAAGGCCTCAAATGTGGACATGATGGAAGGAAGCCAGAGATCAAGACCACCCAGAGACAGCAGCCCTCAGCATGTGATAGGGACACTGCCACTGACCCACCCAAAGGCAGGGCCACATCTGTTCCCCTATGGCCCTGGGATTTGGAGGCTGGGCCCAAGGCAGGCCCAAATTGCTACCCACGCCCCTTGGCTCCTCCCAACTCAGGTTAGGGCCTCCCTCTACTGGCAACTGCAGGAGGCCATGCCTCAGTGGCAGGCCAGCTCCTCTGACACTTCCCAGGACATACGACTAGGCCAAGCTGGGCAAAGTCTCCCATAGTCACAGAACTCCCTGGAGCTCATGGCACAGCTGCCAGTCCCGCCCACCCTGCTGCTGCCACTTACACGTGGCCTGTCTCATGAGCTATCACGAAAGCCGAGGAGAAGCCATCCTCATGGTTGAGGGCACAGCTCCTCAGGGGGTGACACATGCCAGTGACGGGTGCATACCCTGCCGAAGAGAGAAAGAAAAGGTGGAGAGCGAAGTGGAGGGCAGGTGAGGCAGGACACACTGAGATCTGTGCCCAGCCCAGCCCTCTGGTCAGTGCTTAGAGCGGGGACGTTCCTGGAGGAAGAAGGATGCTCACAAAGTCCCACCTGCAGCCGAACAAACCTGGGCCAAGCCACCCTCACATCCTAGGGCTTGATGGCTTCCCTCTCAGCCTGCGGCTTCCCAGGGTTTATCAGCGCCCCTCTAAACCAGAGAACATCCAGGCCTGCAAAAACACTACTTCCACAATGCCTCCCTCCAGTCCCACAGTCAATCAGCAAACAAGCTCAAAACACTTTCTATGCAGGAGTAGGGGGTAGTGTTATGTTAGGTACCACGGGGAAAACAGGGGACTCAGATCCGAGCCTACCCCTGACCCTGCAACACCCCCTACCCACCCACCGCCACAGCTAAAGAGCTGTGGTTTAGCAGGGAGATCATGCGATGAGGCATGGGCCGGAAGGGCTAGAATTCAAGGAGCAAGACAGGCTGCAGCAGGGAGCTGGAGGAAGGGGAAAGGGAATGGTTTGGAAGGAGTTGAGGGGAACCAGGAATGGCTGATGGAGGGCAGTGAGGGACAGCTGAGACAACTCTTCGGAGGTGGGGAGGACACCGGCCAAGGTGCAGGCAGGCCACACAGGAATCATGGCAGTGCAGGGGGGCCGGCACTGGCTAAGCACTACAATGCATGAAGCCTGTGTCCTAGGGGCCTGCAAGGTGAGGATGATGACAAAGGGCATGTCCCTGCCTAGGTCTGCAGTCCTCCCTCCATGTTAGAGGGGCTGAAATGTTCTTTTATTTGACATGGTTTGGGGAGTATAACAAGAGGCTGAGTGGGAAGGAGGTTTCTGGGGCCTCTGTTGTCCTGGAAAGCTGAGATTTGCTCTACATGCAAGATAAGTACATGCTCTGTATGTATATACATGTGTGTGCATGTCTGTGTCCATGTGAGTGCCTGTGCATATGTGTACATGTGTCTTTGTGTCTCTACATGTATGCAGTGTCTCTGTGTGTCTGTGTGTACGTGTGTTTGTATATCTGTTCATGTACACACCAGCTGATGTCTATTTGCATGTGTGCATGTGTCTGTGTGTACATGGGCCTGTACATGTATGTGGATGTCAGTGTGTGTGTGTGTGTGTGGTGTGTAAAAACCACATTTGGGGCTTCAGTCGTTCAGACAAGAAATCTTCTGGGTAGGCAGGGCTGACCAACTAATTTCTAGCATTAAAGCAGAAAAACAGAGAAAGCCTTCAACATGGAACCTGGAGATCCAGTCTGAGTCTCAGATCTGCCTCCTGTCTGCTAAACCACATGGGCAAGTCGCTTCACCACCCCATGGCTCAGTTTCCCCATACGGGTATCAAAGCTGCATGTTTGCAGAGTACTTACAGTTGTCAATACTTTGTCACAAACATGTCATGCACCCCTGGGGCCTTTAGCAGCCCTGGAATGGGGGGAGGCAAATATTATTATGTTCCCCATTCCACAATTGGGAGGACCCAGGGAGATGAAGAGATCTTGGACCACTGGGCTAGCAAGACATGGAGCTGGAGGCAGAGCACAGACTTCCTGTTCTGCAGCCTACACAAGCCCCATCCTAGGTGTCCCACAGTCTGCAATGAGGACAGAAGGACATAGTTGGGGGAGAAGCATCTTGAAGCCTATGGAGGGTCTTCCAGCAGCCAGGCTCTGGGACATTAAGCACAGGACCCAGGGCCTGATCACTCATAGCTGCCTGCAGCGTCCACCAAAATATTGGGGACTAGAGTATGGACCCCTCTACTTCCCATGGTCCCCAATAAACCATTGCAAAGCTCGCCCCTGGCTGTCCAGGTCCTGTCCCTTCAAACCTCCGTGTAGTGGGCCCCAGGGAGAGCCCATCTGCCTCCAGGCCCAGCCTCTGTCTGCCCTGCAAGCTGCACACACCTGGCCATGGCAAATACAGTACCTTGCATACCTGAGGGCCCAAAGTTCTGCCGGGTGAGGAAGACAACGTGGTCATGGTGCTCAGCATGGCCGGGGTCCTGGTGCTGCTGGGAGTGTGCCCAGCGACACACCTGCTCCAGGCTGCGTGAGGGGTTCCCGCGCTCGATCAGGCTCAGGGACTGCAGAGGCCAGGAGAGCACCAACAGCCACATGGAGGGTCAGAGCCCCGGACACAGCAGGCCTCTCTCCTCCCACTTACAGATGGGAATGCTAAGGCCCAGAGGCCTGCAGGACCCACCCCAAGATCACCAGCTGTCCCCACTCAGCTGCTGCTGGCACACAGCCCTGCCTGCTTTCGGGGACGTTCACATGCCATGGTTCAAGAACCATGCTGAGATGCATTTCTGCTGGGTACTTCACACACACAATTTCCAATCCCTTCAACTAACCTGCAAGGCGGCTGCTGTTCTGAGCATTTCCTCTATACTTTGAGTTCATTGTTTTATTTAATCTTCACAATAGCTCTTACAGGAAAGTTTGGTTGCTACCCCCATTTAATAATAAGTGACTGATGGTCTAAGATTGCAGAGCACAGGGCACCAGGGCTCAACTAGAACATGACTTGTCTCGGTGGCCACCCCACTGTAAGCCCCAATTTCCCCAAGGAGAGGGATCTCCCAGTGATAAAGGTGTGGAATCATCAGTTTCTCAGATTGCAGGAACCCATCAATCACTGCTTACCACCTCCAAGAGCTCCACCCCTGAAGCCACAATTCTAATAGCCTCAGGTTCTGATTCTGGAGACCAAGTTTCCTGGATGCTTGTCCCTCCAGCCCACACCATCGCTGGTCCAACACTCTGGCCCCACAACCCTTCTCCCCCCAAACCCTGCCTGCTGACAAGGTGGTTTACCTGTCGGTAGCCAACCATGATCAAGCGGACGAGGGCAATATTTATATGAACCCCCAGCGACTCATCGTGGTAAATCTCATCGACCTGCAAGAAGAAAATACAGTTTAAGGGAAGGAAACATTCATCACAGGCCTACTGTGTGCCAGGTACTGGGGCAGGTGCCTAACATACGGTATCCCCACCATGACCTTATCAGGCAAGATACGTATCCCTACTTTACAGTAAAGAAACTCAGGCTGAGGGGGCAAAATGACCTGCCCAAGGACATGCTGCAGCTTGTTAGCTGCAGAACTGGGATTCACATCCTGGACCATGTAATCCCAACCCTGAGCTCTTTCCACAAAGCCACAGTGTAGAGGGCCTGGTCTCAAACTCAGCAACTCTGACCAAGACTCATCTTTCCACGTCTGGAGAGCCTCTTCCAGACACGTCACCTGGCTCAGGGAACCCCAGGCCACTCGCCCTAATATCCCTGTGTACCTTTCCAGTTGCCACTGGCATAATGTCTGCCCTACAGTGCCCTGGCCCTGGGGGGGCAGCAGTGGGCACTCCTCCAGGAGACATACTCCAGGGCCTTGAAGCAGCAGCAGCACCTGGGAGCTTGTGAGAAATGCAGAGTCTTGGACCCCACCCCAGGCCTCCTGAATAAGGATCTGCAATTGAACAAGATCCCCAGCTGACTGGCAGGCATGGGCAAGTTTGAGGAGCACTGCTCTAGATAATTCCTTTCTCTCACAGGCCCGGGACTGTGGGGCAGTGTCCTGCACAGCTCGTCAAAGAATCCAGCCCTTTGCACTCTTCTGCCAGGAAGCTCCTGAACAGTGTCCATGAGGTAGACTCTCGGCCTCTGCTTGTCCACTCCCAAGGACAGGGAACTCACCCTCTCCCGACAGGGACACCCATTTCCTGAGTGGTCCCATTGGATACTCCAGCTTTTTTGTTTTAAATAACCTTGTTTATGAATACAAAACACCTCACTAGAAATAAAAATTGAAAACTACAAAAAAAGAAGAAAATGAAATCACCAACACTACTATTAGCCAGATACATAATAACCACAGTTAACCTGTATCCTGCCACGTGTGTACCTGCATGCATCTTATTTTACAAAATTGGAATCATACTGAATATACTGTTTCTATGTTGCTTGTTTTATAGAACATTATTCAATACATTTAAAAGCCTAATCTTGACTGGGCATAGGTGCAGTGGCTCATGCCTGTAATCCTAGTGCTTTGGGAGGCCAAGGTAGGAGGATCACTTGAGGCCAAGACTTTGAAACCAGCCTGGGCAACGTAGCGAAACCCTTTCTCTACAAAAAAATGCCACTGCCGCCATCAGGGATGCGATGCTGCCGGCGCGGTCAGGGATGCGATGCTGCCGGCACGGTCAGGGATGCGATGCCGGCAGAAGTGGAACCCAGCCTCTGCCTTCTGCCCACATGGCTTCCTAGGAGCTGGGCCAGAGCTCCATGCATAGTCTTGCTCTCACTACTTCCATCTCCCCATGCCCTTCAGTCATCAATTCTTTTCAATTCACAAGCAAAGTGATCAACCTACAACCCACAAAGCAACCATTGTCTACCACATGGAGAAGAGGAATAGCACTTCCAACCATACAGGCGTGACAGTCCCACGGCAGGGGGTGAGCCAGGAGGGGAACAGGAGACGTACGCTTTGTGGGCAAACTGTGGGCAGCAGAAGCCGCATGCATCACTGAGCCCCAGTCCCAAGCCATTTTCCACAGTGCCCAGAACTGGCAGCTGCCCCAGTTCATGAATGGACAGACTTCAGACTTCATAGCAGCCAGCGTCAGGCTTCCACCACAGGCCTTCCTGGCACCCATATCTGGATCCAATTGAGTAGCAAGACCAAAGACCAGCAGCCGCTATGGGAAAGCAGCTCCCCGCCAACACCCCACCACAAGGAACAATGCCAATGCCCACCACAAGAAATGATGATAGTCCAGCGAGCAGCAGGGCTTCCTTCCCAACCTCTTCCCCTCCCCAGTGGGAGTAAAGTGCTCCCATGCATAGAGACAATGTCCTCCTCAATCCACACGCCCTAGACTTATCCTAGGAGGGACTTCAGGGTGGAGTGGGGGCACTCAATCAGTCACACACACACATAGGCGCCCTGGTGGAATTCTAAACTAAGGAGTCTTTGCTGATTGCTGAAATGATCATGGATCTGCAGTAGGGTGACCCTTAAGTAATCCTTACTTCCCAACCCCTCCAACACTGGATCACGGCCTTCCTTCTGTGCTGGGGTGGGTCTGTGTTGCAGACCTCCCTGAGTGCACTATAAGCAGACTAAGGACAGGATCACAGGCAATGCACGCTCTGCACAGCCCCATCTGTGCTCCACGCATACACATGTAAACCCATCAGTTATCCCGGGAGCAGGAGAAGAAAGGAGTCACTAGGACATTCAGCGGGGGCATCTGCTGGGCCTCTAGGCATCTGGAAATGCCCAGGGCTGCTGCCTTCCTCCACGTGTCTCTCCTGTAGGGCAGACCATGTGAATTGCTGCCAGAATCCTTCCATATTACTCATTTCTGTACCTCACTCAACAGGCCAAACCCACTCATCAAAGCCTCCAATGACCCTTGCTCCAATAGCTGCCATCTCCAGCTCAGGACATTGAGAGGTCCTTACAGCGGGACTGGGCAGGGGGCTGCTGCCTCTCTGAGCAGGAGATAGAATCACAGCTCAACTGTCCAACACTGGCAGAAGGTGGGGTGAGGGCCCCTGATGCCACCTCCCACTCCCTGGTAACTGGCCTAGATGCAAATGCTATATAAACAGAAAGGGACAGCCCATCTGGAGATATCACTAAGAAGCAACCTGAAACCAAGGGCTTCAGGTGCCTGGTGTTCTGAGGTCTGCAGCACAGGCCCCCCACCCTCACCACCTGGCTCCAGGATCTGGAGAAAAGGGAAACAGTGTCTGGGCAGGAGGGCTCAGGGAAGTCTCAATGGAGGAGCTGGAACGATCCCTGGACCAAGAAGGCTGTGGGCCCTTAAAAGGAGAGGGGCAGAGGCTTGCAGCAGGGGAGAGGAAGGCAAGAGCCACGTGAAGCCACCAAGAGAACTTCAGGGTCACTGGCAACCAAGGTAACTAAAGTCAACTGCTTTGGTGTGAATGTTGGTGTTGCCCCAAAATTCATATGTTGAAATCCAACTCCCAAGGGAATGGTATTGGAAGATAGAGCATTAGGGGGTAATTAAGTCATAAAGGCAGAGCCCTCCTGAATGGGATTAGTGTCCTTATAAAAGAAGCCCCTGAGAGACCCCCTCACTCCTTCTACCATGTAAGGACACAGTGAGAGGGCACCATCTATGAACCAGAAAATGGGTGGGCTCTCACCAGTCACCAAATCTGCTGGTGTCCTGATCTTGGACTTCCCAGCCTCCAGAACTGTGAGAAATAAATTTCTATTGTTTCTATGCTACTCACTTAGGATATTTTGTTACAGCAGCCCAAACAGGCTAAGCCATCCCCCTCCATCTGACAGGGAATTTCTTGCCAGCCAGTGCTCACATGTGCCCAGTAGCGGGGAGCTTTTCATCATTGGAAAGTTCCCTGGGGCATGAGCCCTGTTCAGCCTTCCCACCCACGTCCTCTGCTGGCCTTCAGTCTCCTGCTGGAAGTTTCACTGAGCATGTCTGCTCCCTTCCTGGGGACAGACAGTGATCGCAGTCTCTTATGGACTTCCCTCAAAGTACACCTCTGTCAGAGAAAATAGAGATCACTCACCAAATGGAAAACCTAAATTAACACCATCTAAGCACCAAGATAAAGAAACCATCAATCTAGAATCCTGAACTCACAAAACCATCTTTTAAGGACCATGATGAAATGAAGACATTATCAGATAAACAAACACTGTTACACAGACCTCACTAAAGGAATGTCAGGGAAGATGGAAAATGATCCCCAAAAGGAAGCTTAAAGCACAAGGAGAAGTGAAGACTTTTGAGGCTGTGATAGAAAAGGAGCTGGGCAATGAGAAACAGTTGGGTCTTTTCTTATACTGAATAAGGATGATAAAAATAAACTGCTTTTATTTTATTCCCTTTCTCCCCCATTAAAAGAAGGTGGAGTTTGTCCTTCCATTCCAAGTCCCCTGTTCCAGTCCTCTGGGGCCCTGGTATGCTCATCTGCACACACCCCTGCCTTCCCCAGCCCTTGAGTAGGGACCTCAGCATCTTTGATTTGGCTCAAGCTGCCTGAGGCTTTGCACGGGCCAAGGAGGTGGCTGGACAAGGCTGCCGTGTCTGGTAGAACTGCAGAAACCATGTGACACACAGCACCACAGCCAGGACCCCAGCTGCTCTGGAACACACACAGGTGGCTCGCTGACAGGCTCCAGCCTGGCTGTGCACCCAGGGCCTGGCCCTGTCTGCCTTGGCCCTCCATGGCTGCCTCCCAAATGCCAGAGGTGAGGCCAGGGAGCTAGCTCAGGGGAGATCACAGATCGCTTCCCATGGTTGGGCATGAGGCAGGATGGCTATGAGGCACACCCACAGGGCAGAACAGAGCAGTGTGTCCAGCTTCTCTGCTTCTCACTTCTGCGCCAAATTCAAAGTCACCTCTGCCAGGACCCCTGCATTAGGATTCAGTGCCACATATTGACCTGAGATAACCACTGGGTATGTACCAGAAAAACAAGCAAAGGTCAGGACTCTCTCTGGCCAAGGGGAGAAAAAGCAGCACAAGAGAAGATGGTAGAGGGTACTGGAATCAGAGGGAGGGAGGCACCTCTACTCCCCAAGCACCTACTGTGTGCCAGGCACTGTGCCGAGGGCTTGGCATACAGCCTCACAACAACCTTATGGAGAGAGGAATTATTTCTGTCTCATAGGCAAGACATCCAACGTTCAGAGAGGGTAAGTAACTTGCCCAAGGCCACGCAGCTAGAAGTGAGAATGCCAAGAGTTGAACTCAGATCTCTGTGACTCTCAGGCCCCCTTCCTTAGCCTCTACATTCAGCTGCTGTCCAGAACCAGTTTCTGTGGCAGGGTGGCTGGGGGGGGCTTTCTCTGGCCCAGGAGAGAGAATGAGGAGAGTTTACAACTCAAGAAGGCTGTAAAAGGTCCACCCACCGCTTGGCAACCAGGCTCAGGCAGGTCTTAAACACGGAGAGGTGGAGGCCAGTGCTGAAAAAGACCCTGGGGGTATTAAGCCCACCCGCGCTCAAACAGAAGCGGAACAGTGTGGTCTCATCACCACTAATGGCTGGCACAGCCCACAAGCGCCTCCCCACATCACTTTACTGAATCCTCATGGCGAACGGCCTGGAATTCCTATTATTCTAAAAATAAACTTTATTTTAAAATAACTTTAGATTCAGCTACAAGTTGCAAAGATAGTACAGAAACTCCCCATACCCAATTTATTCCAAACGTTAACATCTTCCATTACTATGGTACGTTTGTCACTGTTAATGAACCAATATTGACATACTGTTATTAACTAAAGTCTACATTTTATTCAGATTTTTCTAGTTTCCCCCAAATGTCCTGGTCCCATCCAGGGTGTCACATTCCATTTAATCTTCCTGTCTCCTTAGCCCCTCTGCTCTGTTTCTACTCTGTGACAGGTTCTCCCGCCTTCTGGTTTTTGATGACTTTAAGTCTTAAGGAGCACTGAGCAGGTATTTTGTGTCCTTCAATTAGGGTATGTCTGATGGTTTTCTCATGGTTAGATGGGGGCTACAGGGGAGGAAGCCCACAGGGGTAAGGTGCATCCTCATCAGGCCATGCCAAGGGTGCACGATATCAGCATGACTCATCACTGTTGCTGTTGGCCTTCATCACCCGGCTGAGGGAGTGTTTGTCAGGTTTCTTCACTGAGAGTTACCCTCTGCTCCCTGATTTCCAGACTGAATTCTTTAAAAGAAAGTCACTATGTGCGGGCCACATCTAGGGAGTGGGGAGTTAAAATCCACCTCCTTGAAGACGGACGTGAATAAACTGGAATTACTCTGCATGGGTGATTTGTCCCTTCTTTGTTTATTTATTCCATCATTTATGTTATCAGTATGGACTTTTATCTATTTTACACCTTGGGCTATAATTCTCTGTGATTTGTTTTGTTGCTCAAATTGTCCTAGCTTTGGTGGTTGAGAGCTCTTTGAGTTGGCTCCTCTGTCCCATAAACACACCCCCATGGTTTGGGGATTTGGGGTTTGTTTTTTAACACTTCGTTACTTTCTGGCTGTAGGAGATGCTCTGGGGTCATCTTGCATATTCCCTGCCCCAGCCCCAGAGTCAGTTATTTCTCCAAGGACCTCTAAGGAGAGTGGTATGCTCTCCCTGTTTTCAGGGATACAGGCAGGCCCAAAGGCATACAGAAGCTTGCCTGAGGACAGCAATCATGGTCAGAGGACAAGCCCAGGCCTCAGAAAACCTGACCTGCTCATGCACCTTCCCTGATCACTTACTGCCTCTGAACCTGGACAGATGTGAGCAACATTGCTTGAAGACAGAGGAACGGCCACAATGACCCCTCCTGTCCTTTGTCAGTCCTCGGGAGACGACAGCAACATGGAGTCTCAGGCCCTGGACCAGCCCTTTGGTGCGCAACCCTGGCCCTGGCCCTTCTAACAAGGCACAAGGTGACTCTGCAGACCACATGCTCCAGCTCCCAGCATCCCCCAAGACACATGCTGCATCCCATTGAGTCCAACAGGCTCCTCTTTTTCACGTTTACAATCACTGTTGGCCAGGAGGCAGCCCAGGTGTGACTGTCACTGCCCATGCAAGCAAGAGCCTCTGTCATTCCTGATGGCTTCACAACCACAGCCCTCATCATTTCAGGTAACAAAACATCAGAAGCAGGAATGTGAATCCTGGGTGTTGTCTGAAAACCTCCCATCAACACCTTCCAGTAAAATCGATATGGCTCCAGCATCAAATCCACAGGATGCTGTCCGTAGGTTCTGTGAAAATCCAGGGATGCCAGTGGAGCCCTCAGGTGGCACCACCCCTGCTCTCGATGGCAGGCAGGACAATGCCGCATGGAAACGTCATACACTGAGGACGATGCCGAAACATGACCTGCAAGGGCACTGCTCTGAATGTGAAGAAGTTAGGGGAACTCCTCACCTGTTCATGTTGCCTTATCTGTGTGTGTACAAGAGTAACATATGATAGGCCAGGCACGGTGGCTCACGCCTTTAATCCCAGTACTTTGAGAGGCCGAGGCGGGTGGATCACGAGGTCAGGAGATTGAGACCATCCTGGCTAACACAGTGAAACCCCGTCTCTACTACAAATACAAAAAAAAATTAGCCTGGCATAGTGGCAGGCACCTGTAGTCCCAGCTACTTGGGAGGCTGAGGCAAGAGAATGGTGTGAACCTGGGAGGTGGAGCTTGCAGTGAGCCGAGATCGCACCACTGCACTCCAGCCTAGGCGACAGAGCAAGATTCCGTCTCAAAAAAAAAAAAAAAAAAAAAAAAAAGAGTAACGTATGATAAAGACCTAACTCTAACTGAGGGTAAAAGCTCCCTTCTAGCTGGGTACAGTGGCTCACACCTGTAATCCCAGCACTTTGGGAAGCCGAGGCAGGCGGATCACAAGGTCAGGAGTTTGAGACCACCCTGACCAACATGGTGAAATCCTGTCTCTACCAAAAATAGAAAAATTAGCTGGGCATGGTGACATGCAGCTATAATCCCAGCTCCTCAGGAGGCTGGGGCAGGAGAGTCACTTGAACCCGGGAGGCAGAGGTTGTGGTGAGCTGAGATCCCACCACTGCACTCCAGCCTGGGTGACAGAGCAAGATTCCATCTCAAAAAAAAAAAAAGAAAAGAAAAAAAAAAGCTCTCTTCTAATAAGTCTACAGTAAAAATGCTAAGTGATGAACAGAATTTCATTGGTAACACTTTTTTGTTCTTAAGGACATAAAACAATGGGGTATCTGACCATCAGTGTGGTCTCAGATTTGATGAAATATGGTACACATGTGAACTTGTCTGTGTGCACACATCTAATTTGGTATGGTACACATGGGTGCATGTATCTATACAAACACACCTGTGTTACACATGTGGGTGATTAAACATGGTACAGGTATATGCATGTGTGTGGGTACCCATATTATATGTGTACACACATATGCATGTGTGTGGGTACCTGTGTTGTATGTGTGTACACATGTGCATGTATGTGGATGTTTAACAGCAATATACTACTACCTGTGGTCTGAGCTGTCTGCGTTCCCCAGCCCTCCAGGGCTGACCCTCACAGTAAGCAGAGCTGGGTCTGGTTTACCTTGGGTTGGGACACTAAGACCTCACCAAGATGCCATGCTCAGGTGTGCACACACAGACAAGTTCACATGTGTACCATGTTTCATCAAATCTAAGACTCCATGATGGTCAGATTCCCCATGATTTTATGCCACGGACCACATTGGTAGGCCCTGCCTCCGAGGTCACTAGTGAGGTGTTTAATGAGGTCTTAGAGGATGAGGCTGCTCTCAGGGGAGTGGAAGGAGAGCGCTGAGTCTCCTGACTTCTTTCTCAGTTGCTGCAGGCTCAGCTGTTCCATCTCCCCTCTCTGTCAAGCTCATGATCATGCCCTATATTTTAAAGGGCTGGTGTGGGTTCCAAGTGAGCACTTTTAGCTGCCTTTTAATCGGCACACCTCTTAAAGGGGTGGCTGTCTCTGGAGCTCCCTGGAGCCTGCAGGCTGGTCTGGGTAGTGCTCCAGAGATCCGGCTGCTCAGCCCACCTCATGCCCAGGCTGCGTGTGCAGAGTGGCTCCAGGGTGCACAGGGATGGACCCACTCAGCCCAAAAGACTCTCTTTCACAAGCCCACAGTGCTCAGCATTTATCCCCCACAACCTATTTGTGAAACGCGGCAGCCTTGATGTCCCAGGCTGGCAACCTCTATGTAAATAGAGGCAGTATGGAGGCCTGGGAAGTTCAAGCTCTGCTGCTTCTCACCACTGCATGGTCTTACCTCTTGGAGCTTGACTCTGCTCATCTGTGGGTATGGAGGAAACAGCTTGCCAAGGCAGGAGGGTGGAGGGAAAAACAGACGTCAAGGCTTTGAAACCAGGCCTGGCCCACAGCATGTGCTCGATCAGCAGCATCCATTAGTTTAAAACTTATTTCAGCCAGGCACAATGGCTCAGGCCTATAATACCAGCGCTTTGGGAGGCTGAGACAGAAGGATTGTTTGAGCTCAGGAATTAAAAACCATCCTGAGCAACACAGTGAGACCCTGTCTATATATATCTATATTTTTAAATTAAAAATTAGCTGGGTACAATCAGCCATGCCTGTAGTCCCAGCTACTTGGGAGGCTGAGGCAAGAAGATCACTTGAGTCCAGGAGGTCGAGGCTACAGTGAGCCATGATCACACCACTACACTCCAGCCTGGATGATAAAGCAAGACCCTACCTCTAAAAAGTGTATGTGTGTGTGTACGTGTGGAGTGAAATGCTGTCCATGAAAGCAAAAGTGCTGTGTGAACCATAAAACGCTCTTTGCAGGAAGGGTGCTCACTATCACATATCTCTCGCACCAAGATTCCCAGCACTCCTCCTTCTGTGATGCACATCACTCTCTGCCCAGAGGGTTTGCTTTGAAAATTTCTGTGTGTGACAATTGGAACTAATACCCTCGGTCAGGGGTCTCAATCTGGCCAGTATGGACAATTTGACATGGATGAGCTCAGTTGGGGGAGCTGTTCTGTGCATTTTAAGATGTTTAGCAGAATCCCTGGCCTCTACCAACTAGATGCCGGTAGCACCCCATCCCCTCTAGCTGTGATAATCAAAAAATAGCTCCAGATATTACCAACTGTCCCTAGTTAAGAACTACTGCTTGGGTGGGCGCCATGGCTCACACCTGTAATCCTAGCACTCTGGGAGGCCAAGACAGGAGGATTGCTTGAGCCCAGGAGTTCAAGACCAGCCTAGGTAATATAGTAAGACCCTGTCTCTACTAAAAATTTTAAAAAAAAGAAAAAGAAAATTAGCCAAGCATGGTGGCATGCACCTGTGGTGCTTGGGAGGCTGAGTCAGGAGGATCCCTTGAGCCCAGTAGGTTGAGGCACTGAGCCATGACTGCACCACTGTGCTTCAGCCTGGGTAACAAAGCAAGACCCTGTCTTTAAAAGAAAAAATAAAAGGCTGGGCACCTTGGCTCACACCTGTAATCCCAGCACTTTGGGAGGCTGAGGTGAGCAGATCACTTGAGGTCAGGTGTTCGAGACCAGCCTGGCCAACGTAGCAAATCCCGATCACTACTAAAAATACAAAAATTACCTGGGTGTGGTGGCATGCCTGTAATCCCAGCTACTCGGGAGGCTGAGGCAGGAGAATTGCTTGAACCCAGGAGATGAAGTTTGCAGTCAGCCAAGATTGTACCACTGCACTCCAGCCTGGGCAACAGAGTGAGACTCCATCTCAAAAACATAAAATAAAATAACTTTTAAATATAATAAATAAAATAAACTTTAAAAAGAACTACTGCTTTACAGTGAATGAGTTTTTTTACTTTTAGCAAAAGCAGTTTTGGGGAAGAGACATGAAAGAAGAGAAAAAGACCAAAAAGAGAGGGAAGAAGAGGATTGTCTGCTTCCAGTGTCAAGGAGAATAAGCTCCTTAGAGATTCATCTACCCAAAAGGAGAATGTCTGGCAAAGCCATACTCTCCACCAGCAGGAAAGCAGTTTTTGTGGTGTTCCAGACCAGCCTTTATGATGGATGTGTAACGCTTGTCAAGGGTAAACAAAATGCCACCCTTCCAGGCAGAGGCCGCCAAGGCCCTGATCTGACAGCCAACTGCGCCAAAACCTCCCAGGTCTAAAAGGGGAAGCGAGCTCTCCTACATGGTCCATCTGAGCAGGCCCCAGGCTCAGAAAGAGGCTCTGAGGCAGGTCAGAGCTGGTAGGACCCTACCATTGGCAGAGGTGCTAGCCAGTGTTGTCCCGGCAACCACCCCAACATCTATGTATTGTCAGTCAGGAGGAGCCGGGCAGGGGGTGGAGGTGGACCAGGCACCTATCATCCAGACAGGATGGCTGCCAAGAGGGTTCCTAGAGGAAACAGAGACTGGAAGCTTCTGGCTACAACCTTGCTGGGAGGAAATGATGAAAGGGCCTCTCTGTCTCTCTTCTCACCCTCCCTGTGCTCCAGCTCCAGGCCCTAGGAGGTTCCCCCATCTCCCCATGTCCAAAGGGGTCCTCACCCCAGAGAACTGGTCCATCACCCCCGGGCCAGGAGAGGGCCCTAGGAATGGGCAGATCCACCTTGGATACCACCATGGATGCCACTTAGGAGCTGTTCTCATGCCTCTTCTTTACGCCACAGTCCACACTGCTGCCTCCCCAGCTATCCCGCCACACCTAGATGCCAGGGAGGTCTCTGCAGGCTTCTGTAACCTGTCACCACACACCTGGGTCTCCTTCCTCAACCCTACCACCACAACCCTGCTGTGCTATCTGCCACCCTGGCCCGCATGCCCTCCCCTCTCCGAATTGCCCTCTCCCTCAAGGCAGGCTCAGCAATGAGCCCCTGTAGACACCCCTCCTCTCTCTACAACCCCACAGGGACAGTATCCCCTCTAAGCTCCTTGGTACTGGTACCATTCTCCATGGTTCCCTGGTTATTCCACAGGACTAAGGCTTGTTTTTGCAGCCAGACCAAAACTTCTAGGACGGCAGCCTCTGTCTGTGATACAAGGCACACAACGGGTGCTCACTAAATGCTGAAAACAACTACCCCTTTATGCTTCAAAGTGCTCAAATGGTTCTCTAGTCCTGAGATTTGAAGAAGTCTTAAGGAAGATGACCCAGTATAGATGAGGAAACAGGCACAGAGAATGACAGCACCCAGCAGCGTGTGCGGAAAGGTTAAGGGGGGAGCCTGGTCACGTCATCTGAAGCTGCAGGAATATCCACAGCACCTCCCCAGGTCAGTGCAAAAGACACATGGAAGGCAGGGCCACCCAGACTGTCCCTCCAGCTGCCCCTGACAGCAGTGTCCGGAGCCTTGTCAGACAACTTTGGGTGCTTCACTAATGGCTTCTGCCCCCTCCTCCCTGGGTTAAGAGCACAATGGGACTATCCATCCCAGGAACTAGATCTCCTCTCTCTGGTCCCGCCAGCCCAGACCTGGCCCCGGAAATCAGGATCAGAAATGGTCACAGCAGACAGGTGCTCCAAGGGGAATGCAAAGGCAAGCTGTTATTACTGGCCCCATGGAAATCTCCAAGGGTATTCGAGCATCAAGCATCCCAGCCGAATAAAAGCTCCCACACAATGGACAGGATGAGCTGCTAGTCCCCAGGGAGGCAGACTGTCGGTCCCCATCTGCTCACCTTCCCTTGCTGGGAAGTTTGGCTGTCCATCCTCTGCACCTGTTCAGAGGAAGCCTGAACCCCATACCGCCCACATACCCACCATGGCAGCAGCAGGTTTGCAAGGTCACAACTCCTTTAAGCCACAGTCTATCTCAATGCTGTGAGCCTCTCTCCCCAAGAGGAACTGAGCTTCCCTCAGAGGAAGCTCTGCCTGTGCCCCTCACCCATCCCAGGCCCTGTCTGTTCCCACATTCACAAGGCAACCCAGCAGTGAGCAGAACACCCAGCCTCTAACGGCCTTCTAGAACTTCTGAGAAGATCATTACTCTCCTCACCCACTTTCGGACAGGTTGTGGGGAGAGGGAAGGTAGGACCAAGACTATCCAAACAGCAGTCTCCAAGGCAGGCCCTCGTGGCCCTGTCTTCAGTGGAAGCTGACAATGTTCCCCGGCCACAGCTTTGAGTCATGCATGAGTCAGAGGTCAAGGGTCAAAAGTCAGAACGTGTTAATTTGGCCAAGAAGGTTAGAATGGGTCACTGAACCTGCCTTCCTCCAACAGTAAAGTCCTAGGGACATCGGGGGAACACCAGGGAAGGAGGATAGGTGGGCAGCTGGCCTCCACATCATGAACATCAAGGGCTCAGAGAGAACTTCCCACCTGCTCCTGCCACCATCCACGTGGTCTCATAGCTCCAGATTGGAGGGCTTCCCAGCCCCTTCTGAATGTATCATGTTTCAGGCCAGGTCAGCCCTGGAATGCCAAGTTTCAAAAGTACACTTTGCTCGATGGAAAGAAACATCTCGACTTATAGCCCATCAAAAGACCTCTTCTGGTTTCCAAGGGAAACTCCTAAATTCTGCCTGGGGAACAAGCTCCCATCTACTCTCCCCACTACCTTCCAAACTTCGCTGCCTTCAGCTCTCCACCTCAGAGGTGGGTTTCACTGTTTTTCCCATAGCCCCAAAGAGCATCCCCTCCACCCTCACCCCCGTCATTTGACCTGACTCTCTTAGAACCCTTATCAGGGGCTCAGACCAGGCCACCCAGTGGGTCTGGGAGGGGCCTTGCTGAGGGCACACAGTGCCCAGAAGCCACGCATGTGGAGCCCCTCGCCAAGCAGAGACCGTAGGAGCTGGCACAGGTCATGGCCCCTCCAGGACATACGTGCATGCAAGCACTCCATCTCCTGGGGTCCTTTTCCCAGCCTGTGTGAGGGCCCATTTGGAACCCCAGCTTTAGGATACAGATCAGTGTAAGCTGAAGACATCTGAAAGCCAACAGATGCAGAAAGAAGCCTTCTCAGCTTCCCTTAAAAGCAGCAGCATCTGGGAAAGAGGTTGTTGGAAATCCCCTTAGGGGAATTTCATGGTCATAAAGACAGAAATACCACTTGACCCTGCTTAAGTAAACATCACAGACTTCATCTCCCGTCTGTTCTCCTAAAGACCCACTTGTCTTTCCTAAAGAAACCTTTCTCCCTTCTCCCTTTCTCTCCCTATTAAGCTAAGAACATAAGCCCTAGGTTTTGTTTGTTTCTTTCTTTTCTTTCTTTGTTTTTTGAGACTGCAGTCTCCCTCTGTGGTCCAGGCTGGAGTGCAATGGCCCGATCTCGGCTCACCGCAACCTCCACCTCCCGGGTTCAAGCAATTCTCCTGTCTCAGCCTCCTGAGCAGCTGGAACTACAGGCACGCGCCACCACACCTAGCTAATTTTCGTATTTTTAGTAAAGACGGGGTTTCACCATATTGGTCAGGCTGATCTCAAACTCCTGACCTTAGGTGATCCACCTGCCTCAGCCTCCCAAAGTGGTGGGATTACTTGCATGAGCCACTGCACCTGGCCAAGCTCTCAGTTTTCACCACCCCTTTGAGGTACTCATCATAGAGTAACCCTATATACAAGGAACTGGCAAATCAGCTCTTTTCTCCTGCCAGTCTGTCTCTTTCAGTTTAACTCACAAGTCCTCCAGAACTGAACATAAGAGTGTAGGGAAAAGCTTTTCTGCCATAACAGCTGGGTCACCAGCCACGGACAGCACCAGCTGGCACCAGGCCTAGGGAAGAGTGCGAGCTCTGGAGTGGACACAGCAGTGCTCAGATCCCAGCCCTGCAGCCTACCAGATGGGAGACTAGCAAGTTACAGCCTGTCTCTGTACCCCAGTTTCTATGTAAGGACATTGAGGCTACTCAGACCTCTCGTAGGGTTATGGGGAGACTTATGTAAATGAGGTAGAGTCTACAAAGAGTCTGGCTCCCTCCCAGTGGTTACTCAAAAACAATGCTAATAATTTCTACAATGATATTCTTTTTTTTTTTTTTAATTCTAGAGACAGGGTCTTACTCTGTTGGTAGGGTGGAGTGCAGTGGCACAATCACAGCTCACTGTAGCCTTGACCTCCTGGGCTCCAGCCATCCTCCCACCTCAACCTCCTGAGTAGCTGGGACTACAGTTGTGCACCACCTTGCCTGGCTAATTTTTTAAATTTTTTTACAGAAATGGGGACTTGCTATGCCCAGGCTGGTCTTGAACTCCTGCCCTCAAGCAATTCTCCTGTCTTGGACTCCCAAAGTGCTAGGATTATAGGTGTGAGTCATGGCACCTGGCTTGCAATTAGATCTTTTGCAGTGGTCTGCAGACATACAGCAGTATAAGCTCAGAGGACAGGGACTGTGTTTTCTCTTCCTTTTGTGTTCCCCACTGTGGAAGCCATTCTTCCTGTCTACATGCTGTGCTGCTTGCTTTCTGGGCACAGGTCCTGCTGCACCTCACCCCCATACACAGCGGCAAGCTGTGGCCCAGCAGACCCAAACCAACCTTCTAGACACAGCAGTTAGTACAGGGATAGCCACATGTCCCACCCTAGTCAGTCTTCCCTAGGAGGGCAAGAAAGAGCCTTCTGGCATTTGGGTCCTAAGTGTGAGCACCTAGGGTGTTCCCATTTCCCATCATGGGGAGAAAGCCCATCTGCTGCTGGGCTCCACTGACAAGCACGGGCCAGCAGAGTAGGAGACCGTGCCCTAAAGAGCCTGAAGCCCTCGTCCTGTGGTCCCTGGGGCTCCTGCCCCGCAGCTTCTACCTGTGGGCACATCAGCAGCTCCCAGCCAATAGACTCCTCTTTGGTTTCAGCTAGTGTGAGCTGGGTCTGTCACCTGCAACCACAAGAACCCTGACTCCCACCCCACCCCACTCAATACCTAGCCCCACGGAGGGCCCACAGAGGTAGCACAGCACCCAGCTCTGAACAAATGAATGGATGTCAGCCAAGGCTGGCAGTGAAGCCAACTGGGGAGCAGGGCTCTAGCAAACCTGATCCACCCTCCAGAACCTGCCGACACCTCAGTCCAACCAAGAGTTAAGGAGCCGAGCAACAGAATTCATGGAGGTCCCTCAGGTTACCTCTGAAAGAGTTTCTCTGAAAGATGAGAGAAAGAATGGAGCAGATCACCCAAGACAGCTTTGTGGTCCCCCCCAGACAACTCACTCCCGCCACTGCCCCAAGCACTCTCACTCTCCTAACCCCAGCCAGAATCCTGGAAGTGAGGAGTAGGTGGCAGAACAGAGCTGTGGAAGAGACAGAATCCCACCACACTGCTGTGAGGGCTGTAACCCAGTCCAATCCAGGGCTGTGGCCTGGGAGATGCTGCCGCTCCGCTAGTTCCAGGAATGGGGCAGAGATTTTAAGTAGGGCAAGTCATCAGACTCCTCACACCTGGTCAGGCCCCAAACCACAGAATAAAAACTTGTACTTCAATGGAAGGCAGGCACTGCCGCAGCGCGCCTTTCCCCCTTATCGGAATCAGATGCAGAGAAAGCGCCCTTATGGCAGAGAGCACCATGGGTCACTAAGAGCAACGCAACATTCCTGTCTGCACACAGGCAGGTTCCATCTTCTCTGGGAGAGGCTAAACAGCCTTCCCTCCCACCCTACACAACACTAATTTTGTCTCCTTTTGCACATTCATTGTAAAATTCCTCATCTATAATGTTTCTGTCCTTGGGTTCTCTTTTGAATGAGTTATAACATCTGCCTGGTTCCCTCATTAATGAGTAGAGTCAAATCTTTAACACATGTTCCTTTTTATTTCTCTATGAGAGTCATGAGTTTACCTTTTCCTGAAAATTATCTTTTAACAAAGCGAAGGATTCTGGGGCTGCAGTAGGGCCTGGCTTACAGTCCTGGGGTCTTCAGGCCCAGCTTTGGGCAGTAGGACCCAGGCTCCTACCACTCTTGGGCTTCCTGAGGTCTCCCCTGGCCCTTTCCCCTTTCCTGCCCTTCCTCTTGTCCCCCACCTGCTGGCTCCAGGGGCCAAACCTGGCTCTCAGCATGGCCTCCCACTAATGGGGTCGGTCCCCAGCTGTGGCCTCAGGCTGGGCCTGTGATTTGTGGAGACTGGGTGGGTGGTCGAGCGTTCCAGGATGGTGGGTGTGTTCAGATTCACAGGCATCCTCTCCCTCCCCTCCCTCTCTCTTTCTCAAACAACTCCATGTGGTAGCCTTTGCTCTTTCTGTCCAAAACCACACACTAAGCTCCTGGGATGGAAGAAGTGTCCACACACAGAGGTGACCAGGGACAGACTTTCTAGCCCCCTGCCTGCTCCCTGGGCTCCTGTAATTGGAACTGATCTCTGCTCCTGCTCTTTTATTGATGTTGACATTGCAGAGAGAACTCTGCTGCTCTCTGCTGCTACCATCTCAATGGGTGCCAGCCACCTGCTTTTCTCATAGATGCCATTCACCTCCACGTTTACCAATCACCTCTCAGGTCTCATAGTCTGTGCTGTGTGTGCTGTTGGGATTCCTAAAAAGACAAAGCCCCTCCCCTCAAGGAACTCACCTTCCCAAACCCAGGTGAGGAACAACTTATACACGCAAAAACAAACAATGTAACAATAATAATGACAGAAAACATTACTTGAGTACCCACTATGTGCGAGGCACGTGCTAGATACCCTGGATACTAAATCTTCACAAACCCAAGAGCAGACACTATTATGAAAAAGCAGAGGCTCTAAGGGGCTAAACTGTAGCAGACACAAACTGGGGTGCCAGGACAGCTCAGAACAATTTCTCCAGCAGCCATGGCTGTGTCTAACCCCTCTCCAGCCTTGGAGCACTGATGCTCTCCCTCTCTAACGTATAGTGATCAGCCCAAAGAGTGGCATGTGACCCAGGTTAAGCCAATCAGAGTCCTGCCCTGGGAGATTTTTGCCTGGGAACCAGAGGGGAAACTCCTTTTGTCTCCAGCCATGGATGGGGATAGGAGTCAGCGTTGTGTTGTCAGTGGCCAGAATGTCTGGTAGAGAAGTTGGTCAGAGAGAATCAGGATGTCACAGAGAGAGAAGCGAGCCTGAAAACTTCCTCTAGTTCCAATTACTCTCATAACCAGCTCCAATCTGTCCCTCCCTGAGTCTGACCCATGAACCAAGAAATTACCACATTTGTCTTAATCTAGATTGAGTTGGTTTTTCATCATTTGCATCCTATGATGAGCAACACAGGTTCCCTGCCCAAGGTCACAGAGACATTAAGGGGCTGTTCCCCTAGCGACCACCTCATCAAAGGTGCAGCCAGATTATGGACCCAGGTAACGCCCTACCAATGTTTCCAGGGGGACTGACATGACATGGGATTGACGTTTCTCCCCATCAACTGTTCCATTCCCAGAAATGCATGACCAGTCACTTCACGAAGGTCACAGTACTATCACCAACCACCGCCCACTGACAGCATATGCTCTGCATGGCCATGCTGTGTGCCGTGCACTCGTTTTATCCTCCCCAAAACCTCTGGTAGTAAGTACTGTTAATGCTGCTTGCAAAGTGCAGAAGGAGATACTCCAGAGGGTTCTTAACTCGCCCCCAAAGTCACAAAGACAGGAAGGGGCCAAGTCAGACTGTGTGCTCTTGGTCGATTCACTAATATTCCTCTTAGTGCAGTAGCTCAATCAATTGCACATCCCTCACAGCCTGTCAGCACTGCCCATGTTAGACTGAGGATAAGGCGACTCTATCCCAGCCCTGGCATACTGCAGTCATCTGTCGGTCTGGATGATCATGCAGCTAGCCAACTTCTTTATCCTCTCCAAACAGGCTTAGGGGCAGAGGGCCCTAACATCAAGGCCAGTGAGGGCTGGAAGCTTTGGCCTTCAAAAGAGGCCTCGCTCAAATTCTTCAGGACCCACCACGTACATATCTTCTTTCTTAGCTCTAGTATTCCAGATGAATGTTTATGATGAGCCATTAACCTGGTCACCTTGCAGGGGCTCAGAGGTGAAGGGCACCTGCCCTGCTGCCTCCTGTTGATGTGGCATTTTCCCTTGTGCACTGCTGCCCACCTTCTCCCCGCCTGGACTGTACAGCGTCCTATGCTGAGCTGGGGTCTATCCCAGTGGGTCACCTGCCTCCGGTACTGCACTTCACAGGGGAGGGCTGAGGGTCCGGCCCCCATCCCCAGCATCTGACCCCTGACTGCACTACTTCTACCTTGGGTCTCACTTCACCCAGACAGGTCCCCATCCTTTCCCAGAACCACACAGCCACAGGTACCCTGACAAAGTCCCCATGCTTTCACCCCCCTTTCCCTCTTGTTCTTCCTTGTCTCTGCCCCTTTAGCCCAGGGATGCTCACTCGGGGCTACCTGTGGCCTACAGTGTGTTTTGTTTGGCATCCACAGTCAGTTTCTCTTTTAACATTTAAAAACTGGAAATGTTCACTTAAATATCTGGATTAAAATTTTCCATAATAAAATTTTTAAACACTTTTAAAAAAACTACATTTCTGACTTTTCTTGAAAAACTAGGTTTTCTGTGACGAGAGTCCTGTATCTCTGCAGGACAACTGCAGGCAGCAGCTGAGGGCACGGGCTCTCTGCTTCACCGCCGTCTTAGAATCTGCCCACATCCTTGATTGTCCTTGCCTGTCTGCGCATATCCGACGCCCGTGTCAGGGCGTCAGGACGCACTTCACAGATTGACAGCTCCTTGGCCAGTCTCCCCAGCCTGGGGTTGGGCATTTTTTCCAGATGATGAGTCCCAGGGAAGTCCCTTCAACTCCAACACAAGCAAGGCTCCGGGCCACGCCTGAGCCCGACTCTGAATGTGTCCAAGCCCAGAACCCCCTGTCCACAGGCTCCAGCGCAGGAGGCCAGGTGGGTCACCTCAGCCCAGGTATGTACAGCTGGGATCAGGCCACAGCCTGGGACACAAGTCAGGCCAATTCAGGCTCATTACACCGTCGAACCTGGCTGCCAAGGGTGTGTCTGCTGGGCTAAGGAGTCAGCAATGACTTCCCCAAGTCCACCTGAAAAATACCAGGCCCCAGAAACTTCCATTTGGATCAGCACTGGGGCCCACTTCACCCCACTCCCCTAAGTCCCAGGACACGTGGACACTCACGATATTCATGAGGGTGAGGACGTAGTTCTGCACATGCTCCTTGCCATGGAAGCGAACCACCGAGTCATCCACCACCAGCAGCACCTCGATGCTGTAGCTGCCTGGCTTGGCATGCCGCCGCTTCCGCTCTGTGTCGCCCAGCTGGTCCCCTACCAGGCCCAGCAGATTGGGAAGGTCTCCCAGGCCAAAGGCTGGAACCAAGACAGGAAGAGAGTGAGGTCCAACCCACAGGAGAGGCTGTCACTGTGACATCACCCACCACCTACCTCTGGCTCCATCATGGGCACCCCTTTCCCTGCCTCTGTAAGTAAAGTAGTATTCATGGGCAAGAACCATTTTCCTGCCACGAGGGCAGGGCTAAGTCTTTGAAGCAATGAGTAGCAGAGTGGGGAGAACTGACCCAGAGCAGAATGCCTGGGTTCCAGGAGCCACTCATCCTATCTCTCTGGGCATCCCAGGCCCCATCCCTCGCTTCTCTAGCCTCCATTGCCTCTCCTATAACATGAGGATGAACCACCCTTTATCTCTAACACACAACGTTGCTGTAAAAATCAAAGTTGGCAATAGCTCCATAAAGGAAAAAAGTCATGGGGCTACTGTGGCCTCCACAGGGCATCTGAGGAACTCTCGGATACTCCTGTGAGCCCTGAGCCACTCAAATCCCACCCAGGAACTGTCAGTGACCCCAAATTTCACCATCGCTGCTTTGTCCTTTTGGCTAAAAGCAAAATAGCATTTATTAACTTGTATTATATAATCCAAGAGTTACTAAACTTTTTCTGTAAAGGACCAGATAAATATTTAAGGCTCTGTGGGTCATTCATTCTTGGTCACAACCATTCGATTCTTCCACTGAAGCACAAAATCAGCCGCAGATGAGACTGTGAGTATGTCTGTGTTCCAATCCAACCTGCCTCCTCTACAAGACAGCTGCCAGGCTGTATCTGGCCCTGGGCCTTACCTTTACTGACCTCTAATCTAATCTAATCCAAACCAATCTAATCTAATCTTTACAACAACTCTATCAGATTGTTGCCCCATTACACTGGTGAACACATTGAAGTTCAAAGATGTTAAGTAGCTTCTCTTGTGGGTCTGTCTGAATCAAAAGCCCATGCTTTGAAACATTACCAACGATGCCGCCATGTAGAAGGGTAACACCTTGAGCGCTGTCAGTCATCTATGCTATAGCCTGAATGAAGATAAACTCTGCTGGGGTGGTGGAGTGAGGGTACATGGAGACATCGCAGGGAAAGCTAAGAAGGCAGGACAGGAGGCTGGGGTCTCTCAATAAGGCTCCAGAGCCTTAACTCTTAATGACTTTCCCCCCATCTCACTCTGAAGTTTTGATACTCGTACCATTAATTTCTAAGAACCTTCATTTATCCACAGGTATTTGAGAGCTCCCCGGATAGGAGGCTGGGAATGAGGATGTAAAGAGGCCACCACGCTATCCCCAGCATGTATCAGGGCTGTGGCAGCAGGAGGGGCCCTGCGCTATTCAATGGATGGACAGGGGGTAGGTGATAAAGGCCCGGCCTCTGCCCTTGAGCCCACTACCCAGCAGAGGGGACAAATAAGAAATTGGATTGTAATAATACAAGAATATCAAAGGCTACCACAGGACTGATCAGAGAAGGCACCCTCCTGGAGATCCAGACCTGTTGGGGGAGGCGTCCTGAGGAGGGGACACTGAAGCTGGGGCTGAACAGAGAGCAGGAGAAAACCCACTTCAGCATAAGGGGCAGAGGGCCCTGTCTGCCCAGTCCATTGTGATTATTTATGTTACACACGGGAACGAGTGTGTGCAGACCCCGTCCACACGTGGGTGATGCACGTGGATGCATTCACGGCAACCTCTGCAGAGACCTGAGCCACCTCTATGCTGCTACCCACACGGGTTCTCAGGTAACGGGGATCTGAGGACGGGTAACAGGGAACACACAGGGCTCGGTGCTACCGTTTGTTTTTATCTCCTCTTTGCTGAGTGGCACTATAGTGCAAAGGAACAAAGCCCTAGACTTAAGAGCTGGAAAAATGTGTGGCCACTGGCCTGGCAGGGAAAGCCCTCTGGGTGGACGCACAGCCTGGTGAGCAGGGCTCGGGTGGGTTTCGTCCTCACTTACCCTTGAGGCTGGCGCCGCTCTGAGCTCACACTGCAGGCAGTTTCTGGTGGCCCTGGTGTCTGAGCCAATGGCAAGCACAGCAGCCCATAACCAAACTCCTGGGAGAGAGGAGGGCAGCCCCCGGCAGGGGAGAGGAAGGCACAAGGCTCCCTCCATGGAGCAGGGAGAAAAATAACAGTCACCCTCAACACATGGGCTGTGCCCAGAAGTGTAAGCCCTGCGAGTGGAATGCCACACTTGACCTCTCAGAGCCCTCCCTGCCAGGCATGTCACAGGAAGGCTGGAGAGGTTACCCCACTCACCCTAGGTCACACAGCAGCTTCATGACAACAGCCCAGAAAGTAAACTCAGGCCTCCCCCAGCCATGACCACACTCTATCAGGGCACAGCCATAATTCTCTCTCTGCAGACTTTCTGGGGAATTAGGGAGGACCAGCCAGCATTAGCCTTGGATGCTGTGGGGGGCTCTAGCCACACCCTCTTCTGTGGGTCCCTCATCCTTCAGGATGACAGGAGCAGAAAACCCTCAGGGCAGAGCAGGGCCCACTAGCCACTGGGAAGCTGCCATGAGCCACCCAAGAAGCCCCAGGCCAATGGAAAATGGTGCAGCTGCTTTGAAAATACAGTTGACAGTTAAACCTAGAGGTGCCATGTGACCCAGTAATTCCACTGGTAAGTATGTACTCAAGAGAATTGAAAACGTATGTTCACATAAAAACTTGCACGCGAATGTTCACAGCAGCATTTCATAGTAGCCAAAAGATAGAAGCAACTCCAGTGTCCACCAGATGAATGATAAATGTGGCATGTCCGTACGCTGGATGGGAGTCCCATCATAAAGAGGAGAGAAGCATCACGCCAGGCGATCCCATGGATGAGCCTTGAAAACGCGCTGAGTGAAAGAAGCCAGGCGCCAAAGGCACACACTGTATGATTTCATGCTATGAAACATCCTGAATGGGCAAATCCTATTTAGAAAGATAGATATCTTATGTAGAAAGATAGAAAGTAGATTAGTGGTTGCCAGGGGGCATTGGACGGTGGGGAAACAGGAGCAACTACAACTAATGGATGGGAATGTTCTGGAATTAGATAGAAGTGATGGTTGCACAGCATTGTGAATATAGTTTTAAAAACCCAGTGAATCGTATGCCTCAAAATGGTTAAAATGGTGAATTTTACCTCAATTGCTTGTAAAGCAGCCGCCCTGAGCCCCAGCCCGGCTGGTGTCCCTGGCATGGGCAGCCCCAAGGAGAGCTGGAGCTCTGGCTGCAGGAGCACATACCCCATTCGTATTCTCAGGAGGGAATTGGGGGTGGGAACGGGGTTCCGGAGAGTAGGACCATGGGTTAAATAGGAGAGGGCAGCGTTTGGAGCAGGAGAGCATTCAGGACACAGCCTCGGGGCCAAGGCAGGGCCATGGGGTGTGGGCCAGCTCGAGCCTGGGGGCCCAGCACTGGGAATTCCTTCCCCTGGACTCTGAACAGTTCAGTTTCTCCCCAGAGCCTTGGGAAAGGATCACCTAACTCTTCTTTGGAGTTCATGATGGATGTGTATGTATATGTGTGTGTGTGAGTGTGTTTGAGAGTGTGCGAGTGTGTGAAGGGGTGTGTATGTGGGGGGTGTCAATGTGTGTGAGCATGGGTAGATGTGGGGTTGTGAGAGTGTGTGAGTGTGTAGAGGGGTCTGTATGTGTGTATGCAGGTGTGCGAATGTGGGTGGGTATAAGTATGTGTTTGTCAGTGTATGAGTGTGGGTGTATGGGTGTATGAGTGTGTGTTTGTGTCAGTATGTGAGCATGAGTGTATGGGTGGGGTGTGTCTGTGTGTGAGTGTGGGTGTACGGGTGTGTGAGTGTGTGTTTGTGTCAGTGTGTGAGCATGAGTGTATGGGTGGGGTGTGTCTGTGTGTGAGTGTGGGTGTACGGGTGTGTGAGTGTTTGTGTCAGTGTGTGAGCATGAGTGTATGGGTGGGGTGTGTCCCCCCACACGCCCTTTTCAGGAAGCAGCAGCTGTGGCCTTCCTGAGTGCCAAGAGGAACTGTCCCCTCCACCCCAGGTTCACTGGTGCACCTCAGACTCCCTTACGGTGAAGCAGGGGGCTGGAATCCCCTCCACAGACTCAGCCCAGTAAGCAAACCCATGTAGTGGAGCCTCTGATGCCTCCCTGCTCTCCTTCCTCCAGGGACAGGCCTGCTGCTGTGAGTGACACAGAGATGGAAACTTGGCATCTGTCCTCCAGGACCCCCAGCCTGGGTAGGAGAAGATAACAGACCCAGGAGACTCCCAGGTCTGAGGAACCAAGGGGAGGGACACCTGTGGAGGATGGGGATAGGTGGAGATGCAGAGGTCCCCAGCCTGAGGGAGATTCCCCTAAAGCCTTTAGCCAACTGCTAGGCAGGCTTTGAGCACCTGGCTAGGCCTCCAAGGCACGTCTCTGTGTGCAGAAAACCAGACCCAAAGAGCCAAGCTGAAGCCTCTGGCTTTAATCAAGTATATGAAATGGAGACAGGCACGCCTAGAAATGCTTCTCCCTACACTGGGCTCAGCCCCACGACTGGCCTTCAAATAAAAGTGCAAGTCGCAGCTTTCCAAGAAAGTCTTCTCCTGCCCCTGGTCTTTCTAAGGAAGGCCCATAGACGGACCAGGGCCTGGCTTCACTGGAGTTCCAGCCCTGGAGCCTGGTGTGGGGCAAGAGTCACAGTTACATTTCTTTGGGTCTGAACTCCAGCTCCATGTGCTCAGTGGTCTCAGCTTCCCAGCTGCCCCCTATGGTGGCTGGTGATGCAGCTGGTTCTAGGTTCACAGCTCTGGAGCTGAACTTCCCCAACATCTCTTCCTAAAAGAGGGGACCTTATGGTCTTTGGATTCAGAATTGGCCTAAAAAAATGAAGCCCAGGGGAGACTCATTCCTCTTCCCAACCCTGGTGGAGGGAAGGGTGCCCTGAAATCCACACCAGCGCTCAGAGGCCCCACCAGCCCTGCCCTCCCCATCTTAGGCCTGCAGAATCCTCTGGCTCTGGTGCCACGGTTCTCTTGTGAGTGATACTTGGAGAGCAAATGGAGCTTCAATGGATACACTGTCTGTGGGGACAACTGGCTTCCAGGCATTTCTCACGCCAAGCCCAGTCCCACAGGGAGCTGGCACAAGGGTGTGTGTGGTCCAGTCATAACCAGATTTCACCTACGGCCTCCTCATCTCTTCTTGGCCAAAGGAGCTTTGTGACACTGTGAAGCTGACCACGGGCGCAGGAGCAGCACCTATCACATCCAGTTTATTTGCCCAAGCATAAGTCTTGAGTGCCTCTGGTGTGTAGGCTCCTACACTGGTCACCTGGGCGCAGGGACGCCCCTTCCCTCAGGGGGTTCCCACCCTAACACGTCAGCAGTTACCCTTAATAATACTGTAAGGAGAGCTGCCATTTATCCAGCACCTACTACATGCCAAGCCCTATACTGAGATTTTCATAGACACCATCACCATTACATATAACATTTACAGGTAGACATGGATCATCTCTGCTTTACTGATGAGGAAAATGAGGGCTCAGAGATCTTAGGTTACTTGCCTGGGATCACGCAGTAGACAGACTTGAAGAATTGTAAAATGGTCTACAGGACACACAGCTGACCGTGGCGCCCTGACACCAGGCAGCCTCCCTGCAGGTGCCCTAATAACTCCTTTCCTGTGGTTCCCACACGGTTGAGTTGACTTTAGAGGGGTAAACTCACTGCAGGCATTCTACCTTCTGCCTTGGCTCAGAAATAGCCTTGAGAAGAAATGGTGAGCTCCTCAGAGACCTCTGGAGTCCCAGGGACCACAGTTCAGGACACAAGTGGCTCCTCTGGCCCCTAGCTCCAGCCAATTACAGCAGCTCCTAGAACGCAATGGGGTTTCTCTGCCAGTACAGCAGGTCTATGTGGCCCAGTCCCATTTTACAGATAAGAAGACTGAGGCCAGGCATGGACAGCTTAAGGACAGAAGTTACCGGGAAATACTCCAGAGGTAGGGAAAGAAGCAGCGCACAGGCCCCTACCTACAGCCTACCTTCATTGTGCAGGTCCCCGTGAGGTTCTGCCCACTCCTGCTGGACGGCCTCCCGGCGGTACACCACATGTGTCCTCCCGCTGGCCTCCTTCTCCTGCTGGCCCCGCTCCAGAGGCTCAATGAAGAAGTCGGTGCTATCTGTGCGGATGAGACCCGCCTGAACCAGGGACAGCAAGCACAGGGGAAGAGAGAGAGAAGAGGCATGAACACAGTACAGCCGACAGGCGAGCATCTGTGAATATACATATGTGACGCTACATGCATGCAGGCTCTTCCTCCAGGGCCTTGAGGAGCCCTGGGATTCCATGACATTCTATGAGGCCCTGGCAGGGGAATAGGAGGAGGTGGTAGGAAACCTGAGCAAAGGGGCCCACCCTCCTTTCAGCAAAGCAGATCCACTTTTACTGTATTGTCTATCCATGGGGCTCTGCATAAAATCTCATTACATCAGAGCTTCTATTGCTTACAAAAAGCAGAGGCACAAAAGCCACTGCCATAAGGCACATGCACACACAACAAGGCACTGCACTCCAGCCCGAAGCACATCACAAGGGTTTGGCTTTACCTAGAGACAGACAGGAAAATCCTAGGGGCAAAGGCTCATTATCCCTAAGGTGTGCTGGTCCCCCACTTCAATACGAAGCGCTGTTATTTCAAGTTGAAAGCACATGGGTGTGCACATGGCGGGATGGGGGTTTGGGGACGGGGAGGAGGGTAGCTAATGCTCATTCATGATAATGAGCCAGGAGTGCGTGTTTTTAATCTAATGTTTCCCTACATCAAATATTCCCTTAAAAAATCAGGTGTTGGCCTTGGAAATAAAAACAAAAAAAATATATGATGGCAAAGCCCAGCAAATGTGTTATTATCCCCCAGTGAAGGCAGTTATCACAGGGGCCAATGAAACATACAACTAGATGTGGGTTAACGTATGTGTGTCTGCATACGCACTTGTGTATATACACACACACGCACACGCACACACACACCACGTCATCCTACAAAGTACTAAGAGTACCTACCGCGGTGGATGGAAAATCATAGGCATTATTTACAAACAAATATTTGTTGAATTCCTTCACTGGTTCAACAAGTATCTATTGAGTGCTTACTACATAACAAGGACTGGGAGCGCAGCTGTGAACACAAAGCAGTGAATGAAGGAAGCGTTTCTATAAATTCACTGGACCTTCTCCATTTGAATTGGAACTCCAGTGAAAACACAACCCAATTCCACCCACTCCCCACCTCCTCCTGTTCTGAGGCTGCATCTCAGGAGCCCCCTCCAAGTCCGACTGAACACCTGCCACTAAGCCGCCAACAGCAGCCAGCGTTTTCTGTGCCCCTTCTAGCTGTTTCTGTGGATCAAACAGAAAGCATCATTTTGGAGCCAAATCAAGACGGTTGCCTTCTGTGCTTCATCAACAGGCCCAATCAAGAGGCCAAGAAATGTTCCAGGGAAAAATGGCATTATTGGAACAAATTTGAGGCTTCCCTATAACCATTTTATCAGATAACACTCAATTGTCTGCAAAAGTTCTGATGTGCTTGTTAAAACGTCAATGTCAAATCTTACACTGAGCACACATGCATCCATGCAGAGCAGTTTGACTTTGTACCTACTGTGTGCCTGCTATGGGCAGGGAGAAACAGAAAAATAAGGCCCAAGAGCTGAGGGCAGCCAATGTCCTGCCCAGTGCTATGACAAAGTGTGGACACATGTCCCAAAGGAGGTGCCATCTGTGGGTCCTGAAGGATGACTATCCATCAGGTTCCTGCTTGCAAGGATTAGAAATTCAACTCAAGGCCGGGCGCGGTGGCTCAAGCCTGTAATCCCAGCACTTTGGGAGGCCGAGACGGGCGGATCACGAGGTCAGGAGATCGAGACCATCCTGGCTAATACGGTGAAACCCCGTCTCTACTAAAAAATACAAAAAACTAGCCGGGCGACGAGGTGGGCGCCTGTAGTCCCAGCTACTCGGGAGGCTGAGACAGGAGAATGGCGTAAACCCGGGAGGCGGAGCTTGCAGTGAGCTGAGAGCCGGCCACTGCACTCCAGCCTGGGCGGCAGAGCAAGACTCCGTCTCAAAAAAAAAAAAAAGAAAAAAGAAAAAAAAAAGAAATTCAACTCAAACCCCCTGACCTGAAGGGGAAGGTACTAGCCCCAGGACACACTGAGGCAGGGGCTAAGACTGGAAGTGAGAGACCCAACACTCTTACCATCCCTCCCCTCAGTTCCCCCTACACCAGCTTCATCCTCCCTCCTCCAAGACAAGCTATATATCCCCTGTCCTTGCAGACACATCTCCAGTCTGCCGTCAGAGACAAGGAGATTCTCCCTTCACAGTCCCATCCAGGCTGAGTCACATGGTCACCCAGGGACTGTCAGCCCAGGTTTCCACAGCAGGCAGAAGGGAGAAATTGTTAGGGTGCAAAAGAAACCGACGCGAAAAGGAAAAAGCATACGAGGTAGAGGGGAAGGCCCCTGGGTGAGAGTGGAAATGCAGGAAGGACAGTGTGGGGAGGGGACCAGGGCATTCAGGCTCAGGGACAGAGGTTGAGCCCAAACTTGGACAAAAAGTAGTGGCCAAATCCAAGGGCCTCTGCTGCCGTGCACCTGCAGAACCCCAACGGGAGGCCTGTCTTCCAGCTGGTGGCTCCAGGCCCGGGACACGCCTCCAAGGCCTACCACAGCTTTGTTGCCATGAGGGCCTGTGATGAACTCTCAGCCAAGCCCTGCATGATTTATCCCATCCCCCTTTCTATACCCGTGTCTGATACCCAGAGGGACCCCTGGGTCCCTTGTACCCCTGGAACAAGCAAGCAAGAGACAGCATGAGTCAGAGGCCACTGCTCCATCCAGGTCACGGGCACACAAACCTGGCTGGCCCAGGGCAGTGGCCTGCGTCGTCTCAGTCCATCACACCTCTCAAGCTGCCTAGCAGAGGCAAACTCTCCAGAGCAAGAAGTGGAAGGCTCTACTCAGCCCCTCCCACACACCAGGTACCTGGTCAAGGCCCACCCCAATTCTGGGGCTTGGTTAAATGGCTCCACAAAGAGGATCCTTCAAGCCTGGCATTCCCTGCCCCACAGCCCAGAGACTCCACGTGGTCTCGAGGGCTCGGTGCCTCATATGAGGGATACAGTTCCCAAAATGAAACCACTGCCTTCCAGCCCACCCCTTCCTCTGGCCCACAATCATGGGCTACAGACCTTTCAGGATCATCGTGCTCATCCCAGTCTGAAGCATCATACTTTGACAACACCCCCAGTTAGGAAACCTCTAGCTTTTACTTGGATGCTTCCAGTGACAGAGAGCTCCCTCCCTCAAGATGTAACAGATTCTGTGTAGGGACACTCCTAATATTATATTCAGCGTGAACACACTTCCCTACTTTCCATCGTTTATAAATCGTCTTCTTATCACTGTTATTAACAACAGTACCTGCCACTCATATTTTTATACATTATCTTATTTTATCTTTATAGCCCTATAAGGTGGGCACTAATGTTAGACCCATTTCATGGATGAGGAAATAGAGGTTCAGAAGGGTTAAGTAACTGGCCCAGTCACCCAGCAAGTAAGTGTCAGCACTCTTAACCACAATACTGTATTACCTGGGTTCATCCCCCAGGCCTGCTTCTGCCCTCAGGAGCCACTTGGAGCAAGAAAACATTGCTTTCCTATACCACCTGCAAATCCCTGGGCCTCTGGTCTGACCTTGCAGAGCAAGGACACTCATTCTCCAACTCGCCACCTCTGGGCAAAACCCTCCCATGGAGGCCAGCACACCTCTCACCAAGGATATGAGAAGGAAGGGCAGGGCATAGCCCATAAAAGAAACAGTCCCTCCCACTCCCCAGGTGACCTCCCCCGCCACCTAGCCTAAAAGGATTCTTACCCCTACGCAGACCATCCTCATTACACCCTCACTGTTCTCAGCAGAATGGGAACCCCCAGGACGCTGGGTCTGGTCCAGCCTCCACACCCTTAGGCCTCTCCCCAGGAAAGGGTTAAAGGATCTGTCTTTCCCCATCCCAGTAAACTGTTTAGGACAAAGAAGCCAGAACCAAGCCCTGTCCTGCGTAATCCGAGAAATAAGTTTCTAAATTTCTTTGTGACTGGATCCCAGCAGCCCCCAAGGGATCAGGGCGGAACCTCCTCAGAGATTGTCCTTGTCCCATTGCGTGCATCCCACCCAGGCCTTGACAGGCAGCTCTCATCCAGGTCTGGGCTCCTCCTGGGCCACAGAGACTCTCCTCCTAGACAGAGAAGACAGGAAAGCAGCCTTGGCCACCAGACCGGGAGACAAGATGGGCCCAGTTCCTTCCCCTCAGACCTCGGTTTCCCTGTCTGCACAATGAGA
This sequence comes from Rhinopithecus bieti, assembly GCF_001698545.2. Lineage (NCBI taxonomy): Eukaryota > Metazoa > Chordata > Mammalia > Primates > Cercopithecidae > Rhinopithecus > Rhinopithecus bieti. Next base: position 3,918,079 of record NW_016816204.1, read on the forward strand.
GGTTTGGCCCAAGTTCCCTTGAATCTCTGCCCTGGCCAGGAAACCAGGCACCACACAGCGTAGACAGGCTGGCAGTGAGAACTTTCTGGCTTTCTGCCTCTTCACTAAAGTACTCCCGTCTCTCAATTTATAGAATGTTTATGTTTCTGAAAAGTGGTGGCTAATTTTAAAGTGCTAAAATCAAATCAAATTTCTGTATAAAAAAATCAAGAAAAAAAGGAGAAATAAATTCTGATAGGATGGAAAATAAATGTCAGTCATATTGAATTTCTACCTATACCTTATTCTTTTACAAACGGTAAATAAATAGGAAATATGTACTAGAAAGTTTCTTCACACAGTAAAACTAAAACAAAGAATCGTTGATTACATCCAATTGAGCCACATACCCGTAGGCCCTTGTCCAATTTCCCCAAATGGAAATTCTCCAGTGCACAAATCTTACCACTCTCTGCTGGGCTAAACTCCCTTTAATGTGGCTGTTTCTGAGGTGCCTTCCCTGGGAGGTGTGTGGCTGAATGTGGTGAGGGTGGAAGATGGGAAGGACTGTGGATTCTCCAACATGACATCGTTTTGATTGCAAAGGTAACACATTTGGCCTACCTCTTCATCCAGAGGCCTCCAGGCCATGTTAACATGTTTTCCAGTATGGGTTCTCTCAGGGGAAGCCCCCAAGTTCAGGTGTAAGCCCAGGACACCCAAAGAAGACATGGTCACATGGCAACTAGGGAGGTGAGTGCTGGCTTAGAAATCACCTTGTGTCCCGCTGTGAACCACAACTGAACAAGTTCAGCGGGTCACCCACAGCTGTCTACTATCAGGATAAGGTCCCAAATATTATAGCAGGTAATTGAGGCCAAATTATTTTGAAATCAGTGTGTATGTGTACATGCGTACATAAAAGTACATCTATTCTCAAACTGCATGTATGTGCATGGAAACTGGGAGGCGAGGGTACCCGGAGCCAACAAAGAGATCTCCAAGAGGAGCACAGAAGAGATCTCCAAGGACTGGGAGATGTGTGGGACATGGGCAGGGCTCTATCTGTGCCAGGTACAGAGTCAATGAGCAAGGACCTGGCCTGGGGTCCAGACAGTTGCAAGTGGCTTGGCTCTCAGGGGACAGCTGCAGGCCCTGGCAAAGGGGGATCCTGAGTCCCCTTGCTTGCTGCTGCTTGGACCAGCCTACCTTTGCCAAATGCCCAGAAGGTCCATTTCAAGATGGTAGCTCCAGTGAAGCCAGCTGAAGGGTGGGCCAGACTGCCTCTCCTTTCTCCTTCCAAGGCTGGCCTATCTGGGGCTTCCCCAGAGGAGAAAGTAGCAGAGCAGGCCACCTCTCAGCCAATCATCCCACCACCTCCCAAGGAGAGTGTATTCTTGGGCCTGAACTTGTTCTGGAACTTCTATCACAAGGGCTTTACTTCCACAGACACCCCTTGATGCTGTCTCAGGTTCTAGGCCTCCAGCAAATCCAGCTTGAAACTGTTCCACTGTAGCAAACAAAAGAAAACCCAGCAACTGGATGCTGGAGTGATACACACAACAATCAGAAATGGCTTCCACCAGATTCCTCAACGGGTGGCCGCTTCCCCTCAACAGGGCCACCTGTAATCTGCATGCACTGTTCCCAGCCACTGCCAGCCACAATCCTTGGCTAGACCATATGGGCTGCTACAACCCAGAAACCTCGACCACAGGCGGCTCCTTCCCTTCCCCCACTGCCCTCCTCACCTAACCCTAGCACTTGGTTCCAGTTATTATTAAACTTCATCGGGACCTCCAAGATATGATCCTTACTTCCTCACTTCCCTTCTCACCACCTTGGACATCTAGGTCTAGTTGCACAATAATTCTCTTACAAACACCCATACTCTCTCACCCTCTTTCCCTCCATTCTGCTGTCCCAGGGAAGCTTCTCCACCCTGGTTCAGCCCGACCATCCACCTACTCCACACATGCACACAGGTGCCTACTGGTCTCACTTGAAATCAGCAGCTCACCTCAAGTGACATGAAGCTGAGGTTCTGTTGCACTTCCCTGTTAAGACTAACAGCTTAACATTCTGTGTCCCAGCTCTCCCAAATGGCTCAGACCCCCAACACTGCCCCACCCCCAGTCTCATACTCCAAGGCTCCCACCACCCTGTTGTGCCAGTGCCAGTGTCCTCCCACAGCTGGGCCCCCTCTCCTCTTCTGTGGCTGGATGTGTCCCCCCTCCACTCTGTGCTCAGGATCACCTCTCTGTCACCTCCTTAAGGACTCAGCTCCTGCAGTTAGCACCCCCTTTCCAGCTCCATCACGCTTTCCTTTCTACAAGACCACTACTATCCGCATCCAAGCACACTCGAGTGTCCCCCATCTTTGAAACTCCCTACCTCCCATCCCTGCCCAACCACTGCCCATGTCACTGCTTCCCTCCACAACAGAAAGCGTTGTCTACACTCACCACCTCCATGCCCCCTGGCTTCTCCTCTACCCACCCCAAGTGGCCTTCTAGAGCCACCACTTCCTGGAAACTGCTCACCTGTGACTACCACATGGCCATGGCCAGCAATCACTTCTTTGTCCTGGTCTCACACAGCTCCTACAATCATCAGCTCTCCCTGGCACGTCCCCAGGTCCATGGCTTTAGGTACTGCATGGCTGCAAATGACTTCCAATTTATATTCCCAGCCCTGGCTCCTCCTGGAATTCCTTTATGATTGTCCAACAGCTTCCTTGATAGAGACTGGATCTCCACTGGGCATCTCAAACTTTGGAGCAGAACTCTAAGTTTGACTTCCAGACCCACTCCTCCCCTTGTCTTCCCCATCTCAGTAAATGACACTGCCTTTTCCCCAGCTGCTCTACCCCAAAATCAAGGAGGAGGGACAAGCTCAGTGATCTAGGTCTTTTCAAGTCCCCCAACCCTGGCAGTTCCATCAGTCAGTTCAGCTGAAAGTAACACCCTACATAACCTGCAGTGGCCAGAACCTCTAACGGGTCATCCAGGGCTGTTGTCTCTGATTCATGGCAGGTAGGAGAGGCGGCCCCACCCCTCACACCCCCACACCCTGGAACCACGGCTCCTGCAGGGACTCTTCAAAGTGACCCAGATCTCTTCCTCCCTCAACATGTCCTTAAGTGTTTATGAAGCACATACTGTTTGCTGAACTTGATGGGGGTGAGGTTGGGGTGCAAAAAGACATGAGAGACTGGCCTCTCCTCGCCTGAGAAGGGACTTATATCTGGAATATGTAAAGAACTCTCACAACACAATCACTAAAAGACAACCCAGTTTTAAAGTGGGAAAAGGATCTGAACAGACATTTCTCCAAGAAAGATCTACAAACAGCAGTAAGCACATGAAAAGATGTTCAATATCATCAGTCATCAGGGAAAGGCAAATCCAAACCACAAAGAAATAGGATGGCTTGAATCAGAAAGTCAGATAACCAGTGTTGGCAAGGATGTAGAGAAACTGGAACCCTCATACATTGGTGGGAATGTAAAATAGCACAGCCACTTTGAAAACAGTCTGGCAATACTCCTCCAATGATTAAACAGCATTACCACACGATCCAGCTATTCCACTTCCAAAGTGTAAGCACCCAAGAGAAATAAAACACATGCCCATGCAAAAAAGTTTTTCATAGCATTATTCCTAGTAGTCAAAAGATGGAAACAGGCCGGGCGCGGTGGCTCAAGCCTGTAATCCCAGCACTTTGGGAGGCAGAGGCGGGCGGATCACAAGGTCAGGAGATCGAGACCATCCTGGCTAACACGGTGAAACCCCGTCTCTACTAAAACTACAAAAAACTAGCCGGGCGAGGTGGCGGGCGCCTGTAGTCCCAGCTACCCGGGAGGCTGAGGCAGGAGAATGGCATAAACCCGGGAGGCGGAGCTTGCAGTGAGCTGAGATCTGGCCACAGCACTCCAGCCTGGGTGACAGGCGAGACTCCGTCTCAAAAAAAAAAAAAAAGATGGAAACAAGTCAAACGCCCGTCAATGGATAAATGGACACACTATATATATGTATATATATAGCCATACAATGAAATATTATTTTGCCATAGAAAGGAATGAAGTACTGATATATGCTACAAGATGGATGAACCTTGAAAAAAAGCCAAGTAGAAGAAACCAGATGCAAAAGGTCATATATTACATGATTCTGTTTGTATGAAGTGTCTTCATACAAATAGAATAGGCAGATCCACAGAGATAGAAAGTAGATTCGTCACTGCCAATGGCTGGGGTAATGTTGGATTGGGGGTGAATAGCTAAAGGCCACATAGTCTCTTTGTTAGGTGATGAAAATGGTCTACAGTTGACTGCAGTGATGGTTGCAGATATCTGTGAATATAATTTTTAAAACCACTGCATTGCATATTTTAAATGGGTAAATTGCATGGTATGTGAATTATATCTCAATAAAGCTAATAATTAAAAAGATAACATGCATGAATGGAGGCGAGAAACATGCACAGAGATAATACACAGGCACAGAGAGGACACACAAAGGGGTGACTCACACAGACGACAAACACTCCAGCAGACATTCATGCAGAGACGACACGCATGTGGCACACAGACTGCCTGCTACCACGGAAGCGGGAGTCAGCGAGGCTGGGATGAAAGCCTGCCGACGCTGAGATTTCATCTAATTCAAACCTGATGTGGAAGACTCAAGCCACAGGAGCTCTGCTGGAGGCTGGGGCTGCCAAGTCCTCGGTCCAAGCCAGAGAAAGTCTGAAAGCTGATTCAGACTGAGCTGCAGCCTTGGGGACAGGCAGGAAGAAGGAGCTCTTGGAGGATGGGGCTGAAAGCTGCCAGGCTTGTCCACAACTGGCACGCTCTGCCACGTACATCTGCACGGCGCCCCATACCAGCAGCATCAGCACTACCACAACAAGCCAAAAGCTCAAAGAAACACCAGGAAGCAGAGAGCCTCTGCCAGCTGGAGATAGTTATCTGGGATGACCACTTGGCCACAGTTCCCAAGGTCATGACCTCTGCAGGCCCCACACCCTGGGAGATGCTGGGTGAAAGGCTACTGAGATCTTGCTGAGCCCAGTGCATTTGCAGCAAAAGTCTTTCTCAGGGGAGAAGCAATGTGGTGGGTAAATGCAGAGATCCTAGAGCCAGAGAGTTCCTGAGTTCAAATGCTGGCTCTACCACTCTCAAATCATGTAATGTTGGGACACTTACTTAACATCCTTGTGCTTCAGGATTATAACCACAACCATCTTGTAGGGCTGTTCTGAGAAAGCAATATACCTAAGGCACCTAGGATGGTCCCAAGCATGCCATGAGGGCCATGTTAGTGTTTGCATCTGTGGCCATGATTCTCATGATCACCACTGTCACTTTGAAATATGCCTGGAAGCCCCAGTGGCTCAGGAAGGGAACCCACAGGATCAGTGCTGGGGTTGACATTCTGGAACCACAGGAGGGTTTGTGTGTAGCTCCTGGCTCTGCGATGGCCTGGCTTTGACATGCTGATACAGTTTGGATGTTTATCCCCTCCAAATCTCATGTTGAAATGTGATCTCCAGTGTTAGAGGCGGGGCCCGGTGGGAGGTGATTGGACCATGGGGGTAGATCCCTCATGAATGGTTTAGCACCATCTCTTTGGTGTTGAGTTCTCGTTCAGTTCATACAAGATCTAGTTGCGTAAAGTGTGTGGCACCTCCCCCATCTATTCTGCTTCCGATGTCACCATGTGGCATGCCAGCTCCTCTTCCCTTCCACCATGACTGCAAACTTCCTGAGGCTCTCACCAGAAGCAGGTGCTGGAGCCATGCTTGTACAGCCTGCAGAATCACGAGCCAACTAAAATTATTCTTTATAAATTGCCCAGCCCCAGATATTTCCTTATAGCAACATAAAAATGGACTACCACACATGCCCAGATCTCCTGCCTGTAAGTGGAAAGAAGTCCTCAAGAAAAAAAGAATACCAGTGGTTGAACGTCCTAAGGGGAAAAGTCCTTACCCCCCAAAAAGGGACTGGTAGAGGATGATGTTAAAGGTGAAAAAGAAGACCTGCAGACAAAAGGTTGGGCAGAAACATACCCAGCCGTTAGGGCATTGTCTCTAGGCAATGAGATGGTAGGCAATTTATTTCTCTTTAAACTTTTAGGTATTTTCTGACTTTTCTATGATGTCCTTATCTCAAAAGGCACACCTATTCTGCACAGAGTGTGTGCCTACCACAATGAACACAGAATCAACTCCCATTCCCTAAACAAAGTTTAAAAAAGGGAAACAAACATAATGTATCCCTCCTTTTCTGTCATTCAACTTCCCTGCAAAGTAGTGTAGAGGCTTCGCTGGGGAGGGAAACACCTGGGGTTCCATCCCAGCAGGGTGCTTCCCAGCTGAGCGTCACCAGCCCTCTCTCAACCTCAGATTCCATATCTGAAACCAAAGAGTGGACGGGAAGATGAGATAAGGCATGGGAAACGGCCCTCCTGGAGCCGGGTTCACAGCAAGTGGTGGTCTTTTCCTTCCTTCCCTCCTCCGTCTGACTCTTCTGGTCCTGAAAGACCTGACCCCAGCTACTGACCTGACACACAGTAGGCTTTCCAGGAGACAACAGCAGCCGTTCTAAACCCTAGACAGTCATTAAAATCACCTGGGGGAATTTACAAAACTACAGCGACCTCCCAGACCAATGAAATCAACACCCAATGGGTGGGGCTCAGGAGTCAGTGCATTCTGGAAGCTGCTGGGTGATTCAGACGTGCATCCAGGGCTGAGAAACACTCATCCAAACCCTGGAGGCTTCCAAACAGTGGAATGGCATGAAAAGGGACATTTAAGTGGTCATGCGTGTTTCATAAAGAGAGCAATAGCAGCACAGGTGTGTTCATCATAACACCGGAAATGGGCAAGTAAGAGAAGAAATGAGCGTACAATAAGTACGTTCCCTGAGAGGGGGCCGTGGGAGTCCAGTGGGCTGGGTTACTGCACACCTCTTACTTCACGACCAAGGGCCACCTAGACCACAAGTGATCCAGGGTGGGGAAAGCCTGGGAGGTAGAGGGAGCAGCTGTGACCTGCTGAGTGGCCAGGGACCAGTCAATGCCCTCACAGCCATCCAAGCTGGGGGTCCATAGTGCAGAGAGTGAGGACAATTATTAGTAGTCCCTCTGTGCTGATGTTGATGATGAAGGTGATGACTAGCTCTGTCCTCTGGCACCTTGGAGAACAGAGTTGCTCAGATCATCCAAAGCTTGAAGTTCTGTTTTTTGTTTTTGTTTTTGTTTTAACAGGGTCTCACTCTGTCCCCAGACTGGAGTGCAGTGGCACGATCTCTGCTCACTGCAACCTCTGCCTCCCAGGTTCAAGCGATTCTTCTGCATTTCCTGAGTAGCTGGGACTACAGGTGCGCATCCACACCCAGCTAATTTTTTTGTATTTTTAGCAGACACGCAGTTTCACCATGTTGACCATGACCAACTGAACTCCTGACCTCAAGGGATCCGTCCACCTTGGCCTCCCAAAGTGCTAGGATTACAGGCGTGAGCCACCGCACCCGACCAAAAGCTTGAAGTTCTTAAAGGAGGAGTGGTCGCTTTTTATTTCTACTCCTCTTCCCCTGCTAACAGGCAGTTGTCCTGGTCCAGAGGCAGGACCTGTAGGTGCTCAGAGATTGCCTTCTGCTGCAAACCCCTCACTCTGGAGCCCATCCAGACTCAGGGCAGACCTTGCCAGGCCGGCAGCCACCCTCAGATTCCATTCCCCAGTGCCCAGGAGCCACACAGCTCTGAGGCTTCCCTCTCTGTCACCACCATAGCCCACCAAGCTCGGCGAAGGAGCTCTGCCTGGCCACTGCTTGGCCCTGAGTGCTGGCAGCAGCCATGGCTCTGGGATGAGGAGACAGGAAGCAGCCCTCATGTGCCAGCAGGCGGTGTGGCTGCCAGGCCCTGAGTGGAGGAACAGCACCCTGCGTGGAGGCCTTGCGGTTTAAACCCTGCTGTTCAGACGCACACCAGCTGATGGTGAGCAGCACCGGGAAAGGTGCTACACCCTTGGCAGTGGAAAGCAGGCCCAAGAGACGGCCTGACAGGTCACTGTCCCAGCCAGGCCTCCCCTCTGAATGAGCCCTACAGCAGCCTGGCCCAGGGGGTCGCTGACTAGTTCTAAACCATGTCTGCCACGTGAGACCATGCACGTAAATGTTTCTCACTGCATCTGATACATAGCCTGGGCTGTAGTGAGCCACTGATGAGGGACTTGACAGTGGCCGAGAGACAGGTTCCCTCCAGAATGCAGGTAAGCATGGGAGAGTGCCAGGCTAGCTCTAGCCCCACGAGTGACTCCTAATGACACAATGATCCTCCAGGTATCACTGGCCAGTCTCCTCTGCAAAAGGTGGAAGGAGCAGATGAAGCATAATTGGCCAGAAGACCCCAGACAGGTGGTACGGTCCTGTACTTAACCCTGCCCAGGGACCAGCACCACTAGCACAGGTTCCGGATTTGGCCACACTCTGACAGTTCACCTGCCAGGCACTAGCAGCACAAATGCCCACACTGCAGCCACCAGACCCCCTCTCCAGACCCACTCCCTTCGCGTGTTCACCTATGTCTCTGTAACTTGCTTCTCCTAAACCGTTGCCTGCAATAGCACATATTCACTCATTCATTCATAAGATGATGACTGAGAAGCCCCTGATCTAGGTGCTGGGGATACAGACAAAAATTCCTCTTTGCACGGAGCTAACATTCTATAGCAGGGTGGAGACAGGCGATAAATAACTAGAAATATGTGACACACCAAGTGGAAGGAGCCATGGAGAAGAGAAAGGATTGGAGCTTGAAACTGTGAATAAGGTTGCCAGGGAGGACGTCCGAAGGTGACATTCGAGTGAAAGCCTGAGGGGTCTGAGGGGCAGGCCCTGGCAGTCCCTGGGGAGGAATGTTCCCTTCAGGGAGGGCAGTGAGGAGGAGCAATGGCAGCCCAGGGACTGGCTGGCTTCTCCCGGAGGAGTGCCGCGAACCATGGAGGACTCGGATTGTAACAGGACTGCCAGTGCTGCTGTTGGCGAACAGACTGCAGGGGCAAGGGAGTGCAGGGAAGCGAATGCCACCATCTGGGAGAGACAGGAGGTGGCTCACACCACCCCAGTGGTGGTTATTCTTATTATGCTGTGTTTGTTTCCCTTTTAGAATTACCAGTAACAAAAATCCCCACACTGGAGCCACACTGGACCAGTTCTGTACCAGAGCCACGGTTCCCACGAGCCTCCGTGCCTTCGCCCCTGCTGTGCACCCCACTGGGAATGCCCCTTTCACCCAGCTCTAAAGCCACCCCATCACTGCTCCCTCCTCTGTGCTCCGTGGCAGTGGCTCTTGGCAGGTGCTCTATCCCTGTCCCGGTATCTCTTTCCTTATTCTAGACTTGAGCTTCAGGGGGATGAACTGGTTGATGCTGTGCAACTGACTTTGGAATGAAACCATGCTAAACAAGCATCCTTTGGGTCAGGACTTAAAACAAACTCCCTTGGGTATACCACCCTTGTGAGAGGTCCACTTCCCCAAAATTGTGGCCGTGGATTAGGGGACGGCATATTTTACCTAGCATCTCCCTATGCAGGGACTACGAATTATGAAGTGACAACATCTCAAAGGCATGATGCACCCAGGCCAGCAGTAGGCCAGGCTGTGGAATACAGGCCTCTCCGGACTGGAGGAGCTAACTCTTTTGAGTGTGGACCCCTGCCAGCCTTGAGGGGTGGATGTGAACCTCTGCCTGGGGGGTGGGTGTGGCTTGGAGGGGAAAGTGACAGGCTGTTTCTGGACAGACCAAAGGTGTAAATATGTGGCTGGCTTAAAAGCAAAGGCTGACAAAGGCCTTCAGCCACCCGTCGGGAACAGAGTTTGCATTCAGACCAACCTGGTCCTAACAAACGATCTCACCTCCAGACATTTCTCTAAAAAGAGGCCTGTTCTACTGCCCCATCAGCCGTGTTACTGAAAGCAGAAGAAAATTAGACTGCAGGGTTTTTAAATGTTCCATGACAAGTAATGTGTACATAACAGCAGCCTCTCCCCCTCCAATATGTTGAAAATGGATAAAACAGCAGCACTGGTGACTTGAGTCTGAGAAACACGAGAAGGTTCCGTTTGAGCATCAAATCCCACTAACTGGGCCATTGACATCTGTTTTTCTTAGTTGGCCTTCCAGTTTCAGGGAAGACAATGACATGCAGAAGTTGAGCAGCCCTCCCCCTCACAGTGGGAGCCTCATAAACACCTCTACTCAGTACCCCCAGGCCCCTTCAACCCCCACCACCATTAGACCAATCACTTTTAGCATTCATCATGCTGAAGCTGTTGCCACAGCTACCGTATCAGGGCACAGCACACGGTTTACGACCTTGAGTCTCTGCTCACATACACTTGGTCTTGCCACTGACAGGAGAGGCTGCCTGGAACTGCGGGAGGAACATTGCCTGGGAGTAAGGAACCTTGGTCCTTGTGCGCCCTGACACCTGACACTCACCTGCTACTCCATGACCCTGGATCTCCTCCCCAACTTGAGCCTCGGCTTCCTCTGCTGGAAAATGAAGAGGGAGCTAGAAGCCCCCAAAGCCTCTTCCAGCCATAGCTGTCTCCAACTCAGGCCAAAGTCAGGGTGAATGGTGGAAATTACGCTGAGCTGGGATCCATGCAGGTTTTCATAACACAAGGGTATCTGCAAGCGCCTGAGCTTATGTTGACAGGGACCTCCTTAGTGTTGCTAAGGATGAAGCAGCAGATAAATATTATCACTGTTGTTGTTTTTAGGGCTTTGAAAGCAGGGCAAGACCCACATGCTGAAAATGGAATCCTGGGCCTGGTGGATGGTTTGGGAACTTTCCATTGCAGTGCCTGGGAATGTGGAATCTTCTGGGCCCTCACTGAGAGCCCATCCTGGGCCTGTACCACCCTGGGGCTGGGAGGCAGATGCAGAGGCAAGCACAGCCATCACTCTCACCAGCCTGCTGAGCAGCCCCCAGGCCGCCCTCCCTCTAGCCAGTGCCTGAAGACACAGAGGAAGAAAAATAAAACCAGCCCATGCTGGAATGGGAGGCCGGCTCTGCTCCGGAGGAGCTGCAGTGAGGTGATGTCTGGCTTTTATTCCATATCATAAATAAGTTATTAATCCAAGGCAGACAGTGAGGCATGGTCATGAGGAGACAAGGGAGGTAAAACTGCAAGATCAGACTGGCTGGAGGACTGGAAAACCACCCAGGAACCAGGACCCAGGCCCTGGGCCTCCATTCAGATAGACAGACAGCAGCCCAGACAGGAGGGGGCCTCTGGAAAGCAGGGGGAAGAGCCCTGGCATGGGCGCCCAGAGAGCTGGAGACACACCTGCTGTGGATCCTGCCTCCGTTTCCTAATTTATTCTAAGACATCAGCAATAAGAAGAAGAAATGCTAACTTTTATTGTTCCAGGCACTGTGGCAGCACTTTAAGTGCATAATTTCTAACCCGCAAAACTATGAGGTAGGGACACCCACTTTACAGATACATAAACCGAGGCTTAGAGATGTCAAATCACTTGCCTAGGGGCAATGTGGAAGAATGTTTGCAAAGATGGCTGCATTCGGTCCTCTTGTTTCTGTGCACAGTCTCTTTACAATGAGATGTTACCACTCCTTCCCTCAAATGGAAGAGTCCATTTCCCCACTCTTGGAAAATTTTGTCCAGCTTTATGGCTTACATTGACCAGCAGAATGTGCAGAAGTGACCTTATGCCACGATATGGTTTGGATCTGTGTCCCCACCAAATCTCATTTCAAATTGTAATCCCTAATGTTGGAGGTGGGGCCTGCTAGGGAGTGACTAAATCACAGAGTCAGTTTCCCATGAATGGTTTAGCACCATCTTCTTGGAGCTGTTACTGTGACAGTGAGTGAGATCTGGTTGTTTAAAAGTGTGTAGCATCCCCTTCCTTTCTGTCTTCCTCCTGCCATGTGAGGTACTTCGCTCCCCTTTGCCTTCTGCTGTGACTGAAAGCTTCCTGAGGCCTCCCCAGAAGCGGAAGCCACTATGCTTCCTGTACAACCTGCAGAACTGTGAGCTGATTAAACCTTTTTTCTTTCTAAATTTCCCAGCCCCAGTTATTTCTTTTTTTTTTTTTTTTTTGAGACGGAGTCTCACTCAGTCACCCAGGCTGGAGTGCAGTGGCGCGATCTCGGCTCACTGCAAGCTCCGCCTCCTGGGTTCACGCCATTCTCCTGCCTCAGCCTCCAAGTAGCTGGGACTACAGGTGCCCGCCACCACGCCCGGCTAATTTTTTGTATTTTAGTAAAGACGGGGTTTCACCATGTTAGCCAGGATGGTCTCGATCTCCTGACCTCATGATCCACCTGCCTCGGCCTCCCAAAGTGCTGGGATTACAGGCATGAGCCACTGCGCCCGGCCCCAGTTATTTCTTTATAGCAGCACAAGAATGAACTACTACATGCAACTCCCAAGGCTAGGCCTCAAGGGGTCTTCCAGCTTCCAACTTCCCCCTCTTGGAATGCTACCCTGAGACTGCCTACTGGAGGATGACTGGCCACAGAGAGAACTGAGGCTGCCCAGCCAACAGCCAGCACCATGGTGGTCATGTAAAAGAAGCCAGCTTAGGCCTTCCAGCCCAGCCCACCCTTCAGCAGAGCACAGCCAAGTGAGCAGGGCTGGGAGCAGGCAGGGGAGGAGCCTCCCAGCCCACCCACAGAGTTGTGAGGAAGGACGCAATGTTGTTTTCAGTTCCAAGTTTTAGACTGGTTTGCTACACAAGAATGAGAACTGATAGTTACTCAGTTTCCCCGCCCTGCCTCTTTCCCCAGGAGAGCCTGTGCTGCCCGCCTCCTGAGATTTGGCTGGAGTCAAGACACTCCCATGCATACCACAGTCCCTCTGTGTCCTCCAGGCCCTCACAGTGCCACAATCAGGAAGCAGTGACTTCCTCTCTCCACACTGAAGACTCACAGTCACCCTGGCAGGCGGGTCAGGAGAAGCCCCCTTTCTCTCCAAAGAGTCCCTTTCTTGTTTTGTGTGCTGCAAACAGGAATTGCCAAGAGGTACCCAGTATTTCCCAGTAAATTGGGTTATCTAAGTGGCAAACATGAGAAACCAGCTCGCACTCTTAGAGAGGATGTTCACCCTGAAGACAGAGACTTGCTCACGAAGGGAGTGCTGAGGGCGGGGAGGTAAACGGGTTTCCCCCGCACGCCCGGTCGGCCCACGAGAGTGACTGCGTGAGCACGTGCAGGGGGGTCTGAGGCCCGGGGACAGCGTGCCACAGGGGGCCTGCGGGGCCTGCCAGGGCGCAGGAGGGCAAATGGCAGTGTGCATGCCTCAGCGGTCACTACCTCTGGCCTAGGAGCAGATGGCCAGACAGCCACGGAGAGGATGATAGATGCTGTCCCCTCATCTAACTGGGGTTAAAAACACAAAAACAGGAGTTTATGCCTCCTCACCCAGACAGTTGTCCAGCAGACCCCATACTGGGTCACGAGGACACACAGGTGACCACACTCTGCCCTGCGCCTCTGGGAACTACAAGTGGAAATGTTCAGGGCCAGCAGCAAACTGAGGGAGAAGCAAGGTGCACCCTGAGAAAACTAACAGGCCTGAGGCCAGGACCAGCCCCCCACTTCAGTGTGTACCCCACTGAAAACTCAAGAGACACCTCTGGGAGTGGAAGCCAGAAAATGGGATGCTTTTTTTTTTTTTTTTTTTTTGAGACGGAGTCTTGCTCTGTCGCCCAGGCTGGAGTGCAGTGGCCTGATGTTGGCTCATTGCAAGCTCCGCCTCCTGGGTTCACACCATTCTCCTGCCTCAGCCTCCCAGAGAGCTGGGACTATAGGCTCCCGCCACCACACCCGGCTAATGTTTTTGTATTTTTAGTAGAGACGGGGTTTCACCGTGTTCGGCAGGATGGTAAATGGGGTCCTCTTGACTTCTTCTTTCCTGCCGCCATCCCCTCAGACCTGGTAGACTCAACCAACCAGTAATCCACACCATGTAATAGCAACAGCTGAGTGTACTGGGGACTGCACTGTGCCCTTTACACACATGACAACTCTATGAAGTGATTACTATTATGATCCCCACTTTACAGATGAGAAAACCGAACCACACAGAGGTGAGCTAACTGCCCAGGGTCACAGCATGTAACAGGCAGAGCTGAGATTTCAGTCCAGGCGGTCTGGTTCCAGGGTCACACTCACCCCAGCACGTGCTGCTGAACTCACAAGCAACCCAAGGCCTCCAGCTAACCGCCTTGCTGGGTTTGGTTCATACAATGGCTGAAGAATTAGAACACTTATTAAAAAGTAAAGTAAACCTAAAAATCCATATTTCTCATTTCTCCTAAAATACTCAAAGCTCTTATAATATCAGAGTGGCACAGAAGTGGGCAGCTCCTCTCCCATTTGCCATAATCCCACCACCCCTGTGACTACCCGGTCCTCTTCTCTTTCTTCTGTTACCTACTTACTCCTGGTGCTTCTGAAATTTCCACCTCCTGCCCCTCCAACCCAGGGGCCCAGCCTTATGCTCAATGCTCCAGGAAATGCACACATTTAACACAGTCTCTGATTTCTAGGAACTGGTAGTTGAAATAGGAGATACATCAAGTGAGGGGACAGGGAAGGTGTGAACAGCACAGCAAAGGCAGGGGGCTGAAAAGTGAGGCGAGAGCAGGCCAGCCTGGGCAGGGCAGGGGTGGGGACCGTAGTCTGTAAGCTGGAGCCCATAAGGCTAGAGAGGCATAAGGCTAGCAAGGCAGCAAGGCCTGCACCAACGTGGGGTCAGACACAATGCTCTGGTACCCCCTGCCCCTCCCAGGGTCTTTAGGCACACACGTGTGAGGGCAGGAGGCCTGCAGGTCAAGATGTAAGGGGACAAGCCTGCTGGGTGTCTGGGAGGGGGTCGGTCACAGTGAGACTCCAAGCCTCCACACTCCACACCTCCAAAACAAGGTGGAATGTGGAGCCGACCCGTGGTTTCCCAAGGGGCCCCCAGGACGCCTACTCACTCATCCAGCCAGTCAAGAGCAGCCCCCAGGCAAGGACAGCTGTTTGGCACAGGAGACCAAAAAGCCACAGACAAGTCTGCTGTGCACCAGCATGGAGCTGGAAGGATGAGTGGCTTTCTCAAACACTAATGTGACTCCTGTTTACAAACCTCCATGGCTCCCCATGATGGCAGGGAAAAGGCCAAGCTCCGTGGTGAGGCTGACATTTTCCAATTACGTTTTCACCACTCCCCATCTCCCATGGAGGTCTGAAATGACCTGCCATTTCCTGAATCCTGCAGAGACACAGGATTTCCTTCCCTACAGAATGACTACAATTCTCACTCCATGGCTTTGAAAACTCCTACTGATCCTTTAAAACCCAGCCCAAATATCCCCTACCCTGGAAGGCTTCCCTAAGCACCCCTCCTTCTCAGTACTCACCTCCCTGGTATGCACTATGCTTCCCTGTATTCCCACAAATCACCGAAGCTTAGTATGGTCTGTGTTGCTTTTTACTGTCTACTGCGCAGTTCAGCCTCCCCTTTAAACCGTGGGCTCCTGGAGTACAGGGGCAGAGGGCTGAGTTTCATCCCTGCATCCCCAGGACCTGGCCAAGGGGATAACACCAGTGATCTATATATCATTGCAGTAAAGGGACTCTGATGGTATTTGTAATATTTATCATTATTAATAGTTACTGTTACAAAGTAATCATGATTGGCCAGGTGCGGTGGCTCATGCCCGTAATCCCAGCACTTTGGGAGGCCGAGGCAGGTGGATCAGCCGAGGCTGAGGTCAGGATTTTGAGACCAGTGGGGCCAACATGGTGAAACTCTGACTGTACTAAAAATACAAAAATTAGCTGGGCACGGTGGTGCACGCCTGTAGTCCCAAATGCTCAGGAGGCTGAGACAGGAGAATCACTTGAACCCAGGAGGCGGAGGTTGCAGACTTTTATCCATTTATTAAGGCCCTGCCATAAACCACGTCCTGCACTTTGCGTTATCTCATTTAATCCTCTGAACAACCCCATAGACAGCTGTTCCTCTGCCCTTCCTACAGATGAGGAATGTAAGCACAGCGAGATGAAGATGCTTGCTCAAGGTCTCACAGCTGGTCTGTGCTGGAGTGAGCACATCCTGCTGTTTCCCCCAGCCTAGACTATTTCCTTGGAATTACAAACACCACCTTTCATGGGGCCCTTCCATAGGCCAGGTGCTTTTAGTAACAGGTTTATTTCTTTCTTTCTTTATTTTTTGAGACAGAGTTTCGCTCTTGTTGCCCAGGCTGGAGTGCAATGGCGCAATCTTGGCTCACTGCAACCTCTGCCTCAAGCAATTCTCCCGCCTCAGCCTCCTGAGTAGCTGGGGTTACAGACATCCCCACCATGCCCGGCTAACTTTGTATTTTTAGTGGAGGCGGGGTTTCTCCATGTTGGCCAGGCTGGTCTCGAACTCCCGACCTCAGGTGATCCACCCGCCTCAGCCTCCCAAAGTGCTGGGATTATAGGTGTGAGCCACCGCACCCAGCCAGTAATAGGTTTATTGAGATATAACATACCATATAATTCACCCACTTAAAGTGCATATTGTAATTGTTTTTAGTATATTCACAGAATTGTGTAACCACTGTCATAATTTTAGAATATTTTCAGCCTCCGGTAAAGAGGCCCCTTACCCTGAAGTTCTCAACTCACCCAGCCCCACCCTACCTTACATTGTAGTCCCATTTTAAAGACAAAAGGGAGGTGCTCAAAGAGCTTCTGTGACGTGTTCAGTGGTGAGCAGCTGGGCTGGGATGCAGCCTCCCCCATCCCTCCCAAAGCCGTCTGCCAGGGTCTACTCCGTATAACCCATCAAAAATGCAAGATCTGCAGAGAGTGGAAAACAGAACCAGATGGTGACAAATCTTACACGTGTGGCTGCTTCCGCGCCAGGCCCTGACTCACAGAGGCACTGAAGGCAAAGGGGGAAACACGGTGCAGCCAAGCCCCCAGCACCCCATCACAGGGCATCAGGCCCCAGGACCTAGGGAGGTAGAGATGGCCGTAGGAGAGGCAACCCTTCAAGAGGCTGGTGGCCTGGATTCTAGATGGGCAGAGTCAGCATGCAGCTCCACTTAGAAGCAGGGACCCCACTCTGCCGACCCCATCCTTGCACGCCACAACTTCTCCAGGATCCACGAAGAACTGGTCCCCATCCCATGTTCCTCCCAGGTGCAAAGTGTTAGTGGCTCTGAAGAGTGGCCCATCAGGTCACTGCTGACACCTGGACACATTCCCAGTCTGGGACTCCCAAGTCTAACAACATCCCAAGCTAGCTGCTCCCAACCCCAGAGGAAGCACTTTGCAGGCAGGACCAGGCCCCACCCCCACATCCCTTATTTCCTGCCCCTGAATATCCTCAGGACTGGCTGGATCATTCTTTCTGCCGGTCAGGAGCCTGGCACTATCTTTCATGTTTACAATGTCTGAACAGTCTTGAGCAATTGCTACCTCCTCCGGGGAGCCTTCCTAGGTGCCCTAACCAAACTAAACGAGTCCTTCTCCTGCTGCCTCTCACCGGATTTTCAAGTTTGCTTTTATATCTGGGTCCCCATTAGCCTACGAACTCCTCCAGGGCAAGGGCCCTGCTTTTTCATTCCTGAATCTTTCTCTTTCCCCTCCCGCAGCTAGGACACACAGAAGGCCCTCCAGAACAGTGGGTGAGAAGTAAGATGAAGTATCCCATACCCCACTGTTAGGCATGAATTAACCGCAATGCAGGAGGGAGCCGTCAACTACAGGTTTTACAGGGGCTTGGGGCCTGGTTCCAAACTCCAGCAAGGTCAGCCCCATGCCACAAAGCACCAGTGCCAGAGCTGGAACGGGTCTGAGCTTACACATTCCAGCTTCCTTAATGTACCAAGGTGGCAACTGAGGCCCAGAGAAGGGGCCAGCTTGCTCAGAAACACATAGCCACATCTCTCAACTCCCAGCCCAGCCTCTTCAAGAGAGCAAGCTGCCGCATCCCTGCCCCACACCCACTCTTCCATCCTACCCTTCCTTCAAGGTGAGACCAAGCCCCCCTGCCCAGTGTGTCTTCTAGGGTCCACTCCCCGGCCCCACCTGACATGGTGCTCCTTCCTCTGTCCAACCATCACTAGCCTGCTCAAGCTCTTCCCCCTACCCAGGGGGCCCTCCCCACCCTCTGGCCCCAGCAAACTTCTACTCATCCTTCAAGGCCCAGTTCAAATGTCACCTTCTCTGACATTAAAGAAAACAATCACTCTCATTTACTGAGCACCCATCCCCACTGTGTTCTAGAAAACCAGGTGAATGTTGAAACTACTGGTAGGTTTCCCCCTGCATGTCACCCAAGTTCCTCGAGGACAGGGACCTGACTCTTTGCAAAGCAGGAGTAATAACAATATCTGCAAACACACTTCACAAGATTGAAGGATGCAAAAGAGTTTTGTAAACTATAAAGTCCTGTGCTAATGGAAGCTATCTGTATTATCTTTGTATCTCCGCCTATGACTCAGTTTCCTCATCTACAAATGGATGGAGTTAATAAAAGCACATTCACATATGCATGCTGTGTCTGGGCCACAGGAAGGACTGGTTACTGTTGCTGTCATTATCTGTGTCACTTTCTTTTTTTATGATCTCCCTATGGACCTTGTCCATGGTCAGCACTCAGTACATATTTTTTGAAATGAATGACTTTGGCAGTTGAGATGTTAGAGAATATGGGATTAAAATCCAGAGACCATGTAAGATGCAGAGTTCAATCTTATCATCAGAAATGCTACACCATGGCCTTTGAGTCCAAAGGTGAGCTCAGCTGGGTCACTGGGACACAGCCCCTTGCTGTCATGGGACACAGAGCAATTTCCTGGAGTGGGCGGAAAGTCAAGGAATCCCAGCCTGGAGTGACCTCTGTGCTGGTAGCCCCAGTGGAAGGCAGTCAGGGAGTACCACTCCCAGGGCCTGGAGGGGGAGGCGTCCAGATACTGGACTTGAGGACTGGCCTCTGGAAACAGCCAGGGTACATGTTGTGGTCCAGCCTGAAGCTCAGCCCAGTAAAGTCCATTTCTGCCCCTCATCAAGGGGTGGGGCACCCAGGAAAGTCTCTTCCGGGAGCCTCAGTTCTGTACCAGCTACAGAGCAAGCCTCCAGAAGCCTGTACCTGGACAGCCTCTGAGACCCGATCCCGCTTCAGCAAATGCCGCACAGAATCGATCCCATCTTCCAGGGAACATCAAGCATAGCCCCTCTTTGGACAAATGAGAAGAGTAAAGCTCAGAAATGGGGGTGACTTGCCCAAGGTCACACAGCTAAGGAGAACATTTACTCAGAGGCCACCAAAAATCAGCAACACCCTCTGAGGAATGTCCAGCCCCAGGCCCCACCTCCACCATCTGCCAGCCCCCAAAACCAGAGCATGACGACTTGTCACCATATACGCTACACCATGGAGCCATGTGTTCGTGCTTCAGGAGTGCTAGCTCAGAGCCCTTCATGGCCCTGATCCCTGTGGCACCTAGCGGTCAGTCACTACTTGTCAACAGGCTGCTGAGCTGGTTCAATGACAAGGGAGGTTTTCAGGATGCAAAGGGGGTGGGGAGTCACTTATTGTCGGTGACTGTCATCCTTAGTTTAGGTTCTCAGCATATATTAAGCATCTCCTCTGTGCCTCACTTCAGGAGGGCAGTCAGAGAAGCAGGAGCCCTAGCCCTGTCACTGAGGAACTTACAGCCTACCTGTGTGATGACTTTAGAAGGAATTCACCATCTAATTCAGTTCAGCTGCTGGCTTGCAACAGCACTTTCTCTCTATCTGCATGGATATTGTATCCCTGGATGATTCCTGACATCACTTGGGATTCTCAACCAAAACTTGTGGCCATGGCATAGCTCTAGCCAGTGGAGTGACCAAGGACCCCTGTGGCACAGAGCCACAGAGCCAAAGTGGGCTGGCAGCGGAGGCTTAGCCTGGACACCTGACAAGGCCATAGGCTCCCCCAGCTGCCCTGACAATCTGCTTTCTCAAAGTCCATTCTCAGGAACTTTTGCATCAGTTCACCTGCAGAGTTTGGTGTCAATCAGATCCTGGTCCCTCCCCCGAGAGGCAGATTCTGCACCCCTGACAAGGTGCTCAGGTGATTCTACCGCATGCTCAACTATGAAAACCAACTACCATGTAGATAAGCCCTCTCCATGAGGGCGCTATCACCTTCAATGGGGTGAAAATTGATTCTGGGGAAGGCAAAAACATATAAAGCCCAGATAGATACACAGTGTATAAACAGATCTTCAGTATATCTGTGGTATTAAAATTGCATGAGGAAAGCCAGGCACAGTGACATGCACCTATAGCCCCAGCTCCTGGGATGCGGAGGCAGGAGGATGGCTGGAGGCCAGGAGTTCAAGTCTGCAGTACCTTGTGTTTGTGCCTGTGAATAGCCACTGCACTCCAGCCTGGGCAACATAGTGAAAATCCACCTCTACAAAAACAAAACAAACAACAACAACAACAAAAATACCCACCTCATCCTGAGGGGGACTGATGATTAGGGGGGAAATGTCTAAAACATTTAGGGGTACATCATGATAAAAGGTGGAAAGCGCTGGTTTAGACAGAGGCAGCCACGAAATCAGCAGGTAAGACTTCTCCTACACGTGGGACGGTGGTGAAAATGCTCCCCGCCCTGTCAGTGAGGAAGGAACCCACAAGCCCTCCCCATCTCAAATGTTCTCGGTCTCAAAGCTGGAGGGCAGAGAAGCAAGAAGGCCTCTTTCCGAGACCCATCAGCTCACATCTGGTGTCTCTGGGGCAGGGAAGAGCCGCCGAACAGGACCCTGAGGCTTCTGTGCCAGCTCACAAGGGCCTGCACACTGAGGAGGAGCAGCGAGGGGAACGAGAGGCAGCCCCAAGTGGGGGCAAGAAAGACAGCCCACCCCATGGCTTTCTGGTTTGCAATGTGGAGCCAACTAGCAGAGGTGCCCCCAGACTCTGGAAGCAGTGTAGAAGCAGTGAGGGTCCTAGGAGAGGGGCCACGCAGAGTAGCCAGGAAAGAGCAGGCTGGCTCTGGGAGGAGAGACAGGGAGGAGAAGAGGAAGGACATGACATCACAATGTTATAGGACATAATAGCAGCCACTAACTGTGCCCGCACCATGAGCCAGGCAGGGGCAGTCCCCAGTGCACTGCCCAGTTAGGCGGGCCACATTCTTAACACTCGCGGGTCAGCTCCAGGAGAGCAGAAGCCATGTCTGCCTCAGGCACCACCGTACCCCCAGCACCTAGAACAGTAAATATGTGCAAAATAAATAAGGGAAAGAACCACAGAGAGGTTAACTCATCCAAATCCTCGCAGCTAGGCAGCGGCTCAGCCACAATTCCAACCCCAGCAGTCAGACTCCAGAGCCTGGCTTCCTCACCCCAGTGTTTCTCTACACTCAGAGATACCAGCCAGACAGCTTGTGATCCAGGGGGGTCCATGGAGGGTGACGGGTGAAAAAGCCATGGGGAGGGTATGATAAAGGCACCATCCCAACTCAGCCACTTCACACCTGGCAGAGCGTGAACCTAGTGGCCCGCGGGGGCAGGCAGCACTCCCTGAGGAAGGCAGCACCACCCCTGCCTTGGCCCAGACTGCAAAACATGCCCATAGCAATCTCAAAACCACGTGAGCACGGCACGGGAGGGGGAGGATGCAACTTAATGAAAGTCTCATCCCTTACCAATCCGTCACAGTTGCTGATGGCAACAGCTGCCCCAGGCATTCCAGTAACACCTCCAGTGTACACACACTCCTGCCGTAAGGGCTGCCGGAACAGCTCCCGAAAATCCTCCTGCCACTCCACTGAGGCTCCTGGCACTACCAACCTCCGATTGGGCCACAGGCGCAGGTGCAGTTCCTTCCCGAAAACAGTGACATTGAAGTAGAGGGAGTGGCGCCCCGCCCTGCCATGCCACAGGGTCCCTCCTGGGTGCAGAGGGCTGCGAGCCACCCGGAGGTGACTGGAGTGTCGTGGTAGTGTGGGTGGCGTGTCCGCTACCATGCTCTCTGCAGAGGCTGCTGCTGGGCCAGACACCACATGGGAGAGGAAGCGTCCCCGAAAGTCTGTGCTGCAGGGCACTGTCACACCATAGTCACTGAGCTTTCCAGAGAGGTGCAGCTCTGTCGGAGGTAAACAAAGAGTCACTTCAATGCAGTCAGTGCAGAGGTAAGGAGAAGTCGGAAATCCCACTAGGGCAGAGAGGGATAGGAAACCTGAGTGTCACCCTTAGGTGGCCCCATCAGCCCGAGTTCACCCATTTTCCATCCATTGCTTCCTGAGCTCCAGGATTCCTACACTTGGATGAAGGGTGTTCAGGTACTTTGTGGAAATATCACTCCCTGTAGCCCCCAGGTCCTTTTTAAACTTAGCAGAAGAAAGCAAATGATACCAGACAGAGCCTGGTCACTAGCGACAAGACTTCCAACCTTGGGCTCTGCCCAGAAAAGGACTAAAATTCCCCAAAAGCCAACAGGGCAAATAAAGGGAAGGGCAGATCTGCCCAAACTCCGCAGCGTGCTGAAGTCACCACCCCAGGCTGGGGTAGGGCCCTCCTCCCCAAGCTTCCAAGAACGCAGCTGGCAAAACAAACACACCTAGAAACCCAGGGGACCGTGGGCGCGTGTCAAAGAGAAGGTGGGGCTGCAGAGGGGACGGAGGGAATGCCCAGTTCTCTATTTTTCCAAGGTTAGAAAGAAAACTTTTTAAAGCAGGACAGGGGCCGCTGAGATTTCTGTATGGCCGAGCCCCAAACTGGGTAAATATAGATCTTCAAAAATAAAAGGATATACAGGGGATGACCTGCCCACTTGGGCTGAATTAACTGTGAGGTCATGGCCCCATGCTCCAGGCCACATGCCAGCAGGCCCATCCTCACACAGCTCTCCTTGAGCCCAGCCAGGCTGGGCAGGAATGACAGCTCCCTGGCTTCCAGGCCTGGTGATTCATGAATGCGAGTTTGGGAGGAATTTTCATTTCCACACAGCTCTACCTCTCGTCTCCCCAGTTCACGTCACTGATAAAACATAGAAAGTGGTGTTTCCTGAAAATCCCCCATGCCCACAGTTCTAGTTTCATCCCCATTATAGCAGAGGACCCCCAAGACTGCTGCAAGAGGGGACCCACTCTGGCACATGAACAAGGCTCACAGAAAAGGAGGCACCCTGCCTGGAAATGACCGGAGACTTCTCCCCATGTTCAGAGCCACCAGGAGGGTACCCCATGCTGCAGGGCAGGAGTGGAGTGTGTCTGGTCTGTAGGCAAGAGGCCTGTGTCCACAGCGTTTGACAATGCTAGGTTGGGGGCAGTGGAAGAATGTGTGTTTCTGTGCAGGAGCATGACTGCCCTGCATGCTCTGCAGTAGGAGGCAATCACCTGTTAGCCTTATTCTGGGTATGTAACAGTCTCTCTCTCTCTCTCTCTCTCTCTCTCTCTCTCTCTCTCACACACACACACACACACACACACACACACACACACACACACCTTGCAACCATGCTCACACAAGTTGGAAACAGAGAAGACACTGAACGAGAAAGACACACAGGACAGAGAAACAAATTGGGAAAGGGGGGAAAGAAGAAACACAGAGAGACAAAGAGACAGATACGCTGCTCCTAAGAAGAGACTCGATGCTCCCAAATTCTCTCCTGGGCTCTCTGCCTACTTCTAGCACTAGAAATGGAGAGAAATGACTGGACAGTGCTGTGGCACAGGGGAAGAAAGACAGCAAATCAGCCCAGAGTGTGCACACTGCCTCCCACCCGCGGGAACCCTGACCGGGTAACTGGAGCAACCTTGGGCCACCCTGACCGCGAGCACCCCGGACCCCACGGGCCCCCGAGCGCCCAACCCGCACGCACCTGGGGTCCGGCTACCCGCGGCGGCGCAGCGCGCACAGTGCAAAGACAGCAGGCAGGACAGCAGCGCGCGGAGTGGAGCCATGTGGCCGCGCTGAGAAGCGGGCTGGGCAAGGGCCCGAGCCCGAAGTCCCAGGCTGAGGGCGGCGAGGGGCGGAGGCTAGGGTGCGCCCCGGGCTGGTCGGAGCACGGCCGGCTTCCCCGCCGCCGCGCCGCTTGCCGGGCCTTCCCCGCCTATGCAGCCTGCCTCCCCGGTCCCGGGTTCCCCTGCGGCGGCACCGGCCGCCTGGACCGCTGGCTCCGGCCGCGCGAGGCTGCAGGCTGGAGAGCCGGAAGCCGCTGGACGTGCCAGCGCCCCCCGGTGCCAACTGCCGGCGGGTGGTCGGTCAAGCCCGCCCGCGCCTAGTGACGCTCCGGACTCCACGGGAGCCGGGGCGAGGGGGCGGCGGCGGCCGGGGGTGGCACACCGGCGGGGCGGGCGCCGGGCGCGGGTCGGAGCTGGGGCGCCGGGCGCCCGGAGGCGGGGCGCGCGGCTGGGGAGTGCAGCTGCCTGTGGCCGGGGATCGGAAGTGCCACGCAGAGCCAGAGCAGGGGCTCCTGGCGCACGGAGCGATTGTCCCCTCAGACGCCTGGGCTCCCGGAGTGGTGGCCCGAATCCGTTTTCTATGGCTGCTCCGCCCCCTTTCTTGGCCGCAGGGCCTGCTCTCTGTTTCTGTTCCAGATCCAGGAGGCTAAAGGGATGTCTGGCTGCATTTGGAGGTGTGGTGGACAGTGAGCCTCCCGGTGGAGGGAGACTCCCTCTTTCTTTCACCATGGTCTTGATGGCCTCACTAACCATCGACCCCTTGGATCTACCCATTTTCCAGACACCAGGCCAGGGTGCACGACTGACCTGTGGTCCTCGCCAAGAGCAGGGCTGAGTCTGTGAGGAGAGAACCCTGGCTTCAGAGTCAGACAGCCCTGATTGAAATCCTAGCTCTGAACCTCAGTTGCCTCATCTGTGAAATGGGTGTTAACTATAGCACATAATAGATGCTCAGTAAGTGATAACTGTCCTTCACTTCCATCCCTGACTTCAGTAGCAACTGCGGCATCCCAAGGTGGAAAGAACCAAGAGTCAGAGATGAGTGCTTGATGCTGGTCTTGCAATGGTGTTGAGACCAGGTCAGGAGTCAGTACAAACAACGCAACAGAAGATCCATGCTCTTGCTTTACTCTGTAAATATGTAACTAATAACTTGCAAATAAACTATATTTCAAGCAATCCAGGGATGGGAGTTGTGGAAAGGAGATTTTTTTTGTAATAACCATGGAATAAAGAATCTTGGAAAATGATGCCAAGGTTTTGGAGGACTGGTGCATTTAAGAAGCAGGTTCAGAAAGCTAAAGTATATTATATTCCAAGCATTCCAAGCTACATCAGAGCATCCAGTTATTTGGAAATGCCACAACCAAATTGATCTTTATTAAATTCGGGAAGAATAGAGTTCCTCTTTCTCCTCTTCTGGTCTTTTAAGATGTGTGTTGGCTGGGTGCAGTGGCTCAGGCCTGCAGTCCCAACACTTTAGGAGGCTGAAGTGGAAGGATTGCTTGAGCCTGAGAGGTTGAGGCTGCAGTGAGCTGAGATCACACCACTGTACCCCAACCTGGGTGACAGAGCAATACTCTGTCTCAAAAAAAAAAAAAGACATGCAAAGTCAAGGTCCAGACAGGATTCTGTGTGTGAGGATTGACAGAGCAAGAAAGTTAGAGGGTGTGTGTGTGTGAGAGAGAGAGAGAGAGAAAAGAGAGAGAGAGATAGAAAAAAGAGAGAAAGAAAAGAGAGAGAGAGGAGAGGCTGGGAGAAGACCAGGTTGGAGCTTCACAGCTCTGGCCCTCTGCAAACGCAAGCCCACCAAATGATCTCAGGATAAAATGGCTTCCCTTCTCAGGGTCTCAGTTTTCCAAGCTGCAGAGTGGGGACCCTGTGGGACAGAAGGAAAAAGTCATGGAATAAGGATTGCCCCTTTTCTGCTGTGGGGCCATCTCAGAGAGACTCCCCTAGAAAACTCAGGGGTCCCAGCTCCATTCCACCCCCTTCTTCCTGCCTCAAGGAGAGCAAGTCAAGAGGGGCAGGTCACAGCTGGGGCCCCAGCAGCCCGCCTCACCAGCCGTGGGCTGCGGCCTTCCCTGGAGCCAGCCTTGGCAAGCAGAGAGCAAAACCTCTCCCTGTTTCTTTACCCCCACCCCCTTCCCTGGGGCTACAATGGTTGCTTTTATTGGCAAGTATTGTGTGTCCAAGCTCTCTTCCACTGAGGAAGGCTTTGTTAGGAAAAGGGGACATGGGAGCATACCTCAGAGTCTGGGCCAGAAGGTGGGGAGAGGGCAAGGTGGCCCCAGATTTGGAGTTGAACGGGGCCAAAGAAAGAAATCCCCAGGTGTAAGCTGGGAATCCTCCTAGGAAGTCAAGGTCCGGGTTTTCCAGTGTGTTCCTTGAGTCTTCGCACAGGAGAGAATGGCTTGGGTGTGTCTCCCAACACCTAACACAACACTTTCAGTCTAAGGCCCTGGGGGAGAGGGATGCAGAAAGTCTGTGTTGGCTGCAGGGAGCCAGCAACCAATTGAGAAACCTGATATGAGCAAGAGAAAGTCTGAAAACCAGGTAAGGAAAAGGTAGAGAAATGTGCTCTAGATGAACATGCAAGGTCACCAGTGGGGACCCCAGGGACTCTGGGGACTCTGGGAAGGAGGAGCTCAGAGGGAGATTTCACTGCCGTGGATCAAGCTGAGGATTCCACAAGGGAGACAGAGAGGAAGCAATGTTCCTGGTTGGGAATGGTACGAGCATGGGCAGGAGGGGGCAGCCTGCCGTGAACCTCCCAGGCAGGAGGAGAAAAGGCTGGACTAGCTAGAGCCCATGGAAGGCTCCTGTGACAGGTAGGTCAGAAAGACAAAGTGGAGATGTCTATCCCCAAAAGGTGACTGTGGCAAGAGTTTGAAACAGATGGAATGAGTGGGCTGGGGCTTGGGCAACGGCCCAGGATTTGACCCTGAGGAGGAAGGTGGTCCCCGCCTCCACCCACGTTCCTTTGAGCATAAACAAAAACGCAGAGATTTGGAGATAGAAGGGTTTGGAGGCAGTCTCCAGTCCTGTGCCCCACCCCACTTTATAGTTAGGTAAACTGAGGTCTGGAGAGGAAAAGAGACTTGCTTCTGGTCACACAGCTAGTTTAGAGGAGGGCCAGTTCCCCTGGTTTCAGATCCAAGGCACCTGCTCTCTTGCCTGTAAAAGCACAACCTCTGTTGAGCACCAGCTCTCTTCCTCTCTTGCTCCATCTTGCAAGACAAAGATGAGGAGGTTCAAGGTTGAGACAAAATATCCCCACCTCAGCGGGAGTCCCAGATGCCCCCACAAGGAAGTGAGAGTGTCAGCTTGTGACAGGTCTCTGCAGCAAGAGGCCAAAAGCTCTGCGAGAGTGACCCAGAGGCAGGGGGTCCAGCAGGCAGCTATCATTTGTTGAAAACCAGCTGCTGTGCTAAGTGTTTACCTGTTTTATCCATACCTGGAGGAGAGGAGGATCCTGAAACACAGGAGGAAGGACCTTGTCTTCTAGCCCATGGTGTGACAAGTGACCAGCAGGGCTCTGAAATGCTCTGGAGAAGAGGAGTTCCACCCTAGCCCAGTGAAAGCCATCACCATCCACCCTGGATAGCCAGTTAGGAAGTCAGACAGCCGGACCACCCTAGTCACCTCTCTCACCCACCACATCAATCCCTTCTAAGTCCTGCGGAGTCGACTCCAAAGGATATTCCAAATACAGTAACTTCTTTCTATTTCAAATGCAACCCCCTCTCCCAGCAGGCCACCAGCAGCCCTTCTCTGGACACTGCTGTAGGTTTGTCCTAACAGATATCCCCACTCCTCTCTGGGCCCCGGAATCTCTCCTCCAACTACACCCAGAGATGTTTGAGACATCACGTGGCCCTCTCTGCTATTAAACCTCCAAAGGCTCTGTTCCTCTTGGAACAAAGATCAGACTCACTGTGCCCACCTTCCTGCCTCTGTTACTGACAAAGCTGGTCCTCTCAAAAAAAAAAAAATGAGGTATTATTCTCTGTTCTGTGCCGCAAAGTCAGTATGCAAAACTGAGAGTGAGCATCAAGCAGTGCAGGCTTTATTTAATGGCCATGGAATCGAGAAGTGGGAGCTTGGCTCACAAATCAACTGCTCAGCTTGTGAGTGCTGGAAAGTCACAGATATAGGGCATCTTTAATGAAGACGTTTTGCATTGAAAACAAGGGGAGGAATATTCATGTCCTTTCTGGGAATGGGCGGAGAACTTCTGGGAACCAGAGTTGCCACCTTCCTTTTTGTCCTTTCATGGTTTCTTCCAGCCATTGGCATGGTGATTATCAACTGTCATCATGCTGGTAAGAGTGTCATTTAGCCTGGACATTAGATTATAATGAAGCTAGAGGTTCTTCAGAGGTCAAGTGAACTGTCATCTTGGATCCCACCAGTCTTAGCTGCTTAGTCATGAGGGGGAACTTCTGACCTCAGATGTCCTGTTTTCTAAAGATAAGCAGAGTTAAGATGGGGTGAAAAGTCACTGAGGTCACGTACACTGAATAATACCTCCACCGCCCTCCAGCCTAGCTCCTTGCAGGCACCTTTGCACAACAGGCTGTTCTCTCTGCCCCGAATGCCCAACCCTCTCTCTTCCCCTAGTCAACCCCTGCTACCCTTAGACATCATCCTTTTAGTTCTCTCTTCCTCAAACCTGTCCTGGCCTCCCAACCAGGTCAAATCCGCCTGCTTTTGTACCCTCTCTGGGCCCCTGCACAGCAGTTTTCACTGTTGAGTTTCTCCTGATTCTCTGTGATTCACAGATTAACATCTGCTTCCCCCAGACTGTGAGCTTCACAGGGAACAGGGACCACATTTGGGGTTCTCTCCTCATTGTATCTCCAGTGGCTACCCTGTGTTGGGCACATAGGAGGCCCTTAATAAATATTAGTTAAATTAGTAATCAAATGAACAGAAGTTAGAGAAAGAACAGTTCATGGAAAATTTGGCAAGTCAAGCATTTCCCAGAATAATCATTCCAGGGGAAAACTTGAGACACATGCTTGGAAGTTCTGAGTGACCATCAGCGAAGATCACCAGGCTCCACAGTCAGGCAAGGATGCAGGAGACGAGTTGCCTTTCTGAGTTGCCAAGCCTTGAAAAGATATTAAAAATAACAAAAACAACCATCATAGCTAATATTTGTTGGCCAGCCCCTTTATACATTTACCTCCACTCCTGCAGCAACTTTGCAAGGTCAACATCCTCATCCCCACTTGCAGAAGAGGAGTCCAAGGCTCTGCCACTGGGCAGCTTCCCCAGTGCTCACGGCGCTCATAGCTGGTAAATATCAGAGCCATATTCAAACCCAAGTCAGATTCTAGCTCCCAGGCTTCCAGGCACACGGTGACACTGCCAAGAGATTCTCCTACCTCCACCTTCTTGGAGATCATTTAGCTCATTTTGTTTTCCTTGTTTTTTATTATTATTATTATTATTATTATTATTATTATTATTTTGAGATGGAGTTTCACTCTTGTTGCCCAGGCTGGAGTGCAATGGCTCGATCTCGGCTCACTGCAACCTCCGCCTCCTGGCTTCAAGCGATTCCCCTGCCTCAGCCTCCCGAGTAGCTGGGATTACAGGCATGCGCCACCACGCCTGGCTAATTTTTGTATTTTTAATAGAGATGGGGTTTCACTATGTTGGTCAGGCTGGTCTTGAACTCCTGACCTCAGGTGATCTGCCTGCCTCC
>NW_016816204.1:3947885-3970246 GCF_001698545.2 Rhinopithecus bieti
TTTTTATTATTATTATTATTATTATTATTATTATTATTATTATTATTATGTTGAGATGGAGTTTCACTCTTGTTGCCCAGGCTGGAGTGCAATGGCTCGATCTCGGCTCACTGCAACCTCCGCCTCCTGGCTTCAAGCGATTCCCCTGCCTCAGCCTCCCGAGTAGCTGGGATTACAGGCATGCGCCACCACGCCTGGCTAATTTTTGTATTTTTAATAGAGATGGGGTTTCACTATGTTGGTCAGGCTGGTCTTGAACTCCTGACCTCAGGTGATCTGCCTGCCTCCACCTCCCAAAGTGCTCGGATTACAGGCTTGAGCCACCTCGCCCAGCCTCCTTATTTTATAAAAGGTTTGGTAGTGGAAATGACAACACATACAGAAAGGCACCACCTGCCTATTGTACAGAGGGGCAAACTCAGACCCAGAGAGCAGAGGTGACTTTGCAACACCACACAGAAAGATCATTCAGGGGCAGGACAGCACCTCAAGTCTCCTGGTTCCTGGTTCATAGTGATCTTAAAGCATTGGTGATATTGGTTCCCCCTGCCCAGGACCATGGCCTTTGGTTATTCATTGTTAGTTCCTACCTCAGCCCAAAGGGAAGGAAGAGGAAAA
The DNA here is from genome assembly GCF_001698545.2 of Rhinopithecus bieti. NCBI lineage: Eukaryota > Metazoa > Chordata > Mammalia > Primates > Cercopithecidae > Rhinopithecus > Rhinopithecus bieti. Next base: position 3,948,504 of record NW_016816204.1, read on the forward strand.
AGAGTTTGAGTCTCTTCCTGCTGCTACCTGAGAGCCATGGTCATGCACAGCAGCTCTAAGCCAGTGGTTCTCCAATCAGCGTCCCCCTGTGCGGCAGAATCAGCATCCCTTGAAAGTTTGTTAGACATGCACATTCTCAGGCCTCATGCCAGACCTACTCAACCAGAAACTCTGGGGAAGGGGCCCAGCAATCTGTTTTAACCTGTCCTCCGGGGGACTCTGATGCATGCTCAAATTTAAGAATCACTGTTCTAAACAAAACCTTGAAAACTGGGACCAGGCTGGGAGCAATGGCTCACACCTCTAATCCCCAGCCCTTTGGGAAGCTGAGGCAAGTGGATCGCTTGAGCCCAGGAGTTCAAGACTTTCCTGAGCAACATGGCAAAATCCTGTCTCTACAAAAAATACAAAATTAGCCAGGCATGATGGTGCACCTGTAGTCCTAGCTACTTGGGAGGCTGAGGTGGGAGGATCACCAGAGCCCAAGGAGGTCGAGGCTGCAGTGAGCCATGATCACTTGACTGGATGACAGAGTGAGACTGAATCTCAAGAAAAAAAAGAAAGGAAGAAAAAGAAAACTGGAGCCAGATGAAGACTGAAAGCAAACTCACTAACTGAGGATCTGTGACTTGCTCCTAATTCAAGGCCACCACCCTCATCTCCCACCCCCGGTCTCCAAAGCCTGGGCTGGTGCTGCATCTGAACTCCAGGAGTCCGGCAAAGCTCCAGAAGCCTCCAGATGTGCGGGAGAGGGGCTGTGCCTCGTGGCCTTCTCCTCATGACCCTTCTCCTTTGTTTCCCCAGCATTCCCTCTGCACATTTTTTGGCAAGTGTCTAATGACTGTAGCTAGGAGACAAGGATGGGTTAAGTTAACCACAGTGATTTGTCATGCATTACAGAACAGCTGATGCCCCCGAGACTGGCTGAACCATGAGATCAGTTAGAAACAATGCTGTTTGTGCCCTGTGTGTAGATGCTGTGTGGTTGTGGTTACTGAATGTTGGGGAGTGCAGGCAGAAGAGGTCTCCTTGTGTTTGTAAGGAAGGATGCCAGAAAGGCCAACTGTCCTTTGGGAGTTTTGTTTCTGCCATTCCCTCTTCTGAAACTATAGGTCTATGATTGCAACATCGGCATCCTCCTAAGCAAAGTCCAGTGCGGCCCCTGGCATTGGCCCTCTGGGGTTCCAGAAAGTAAGGCAGAAAGCAGTGATCTCCCCCATTTCCTGGTGCCCCTACGGTATAATGGAAGGACTCAGAGCGATTTGTCCAGGGCACATTTCTTACTAGCTTTTCTTCCAGTCCTAACATCCTCTTAGATGCCATGGGTGACATCCTGCAGCAAAGAGGGGCCAGACCTCCATACTGTTCCTTTCTTTAGATCAGTAAGGGGACTTTGGCTTACATGTCACCAAACACATTAAACATGGCTTAATTTATTATCTCATATAAAAAGGAATCCTGAAGCAGGCCAGTTCTGGACCTGGTTAATTTGGCAGCCTGACAGAATCTTCCAGCATCTCGGTCCCTTCTTCTTCCACTTTGTCATGCTTGGGGATTAGTCTCATCCTCAGGCTTGTTCCCTCTTAGCTGTAAAATGACTGCATTAACTGCAGGCATTACATATTCACCAGATGGAATGGGGACCAGAGGCAGTGGAAGAGGGAGTCCTTTTTTTTTTGTTTTTGAAACAGAGTCTCCCTCTGTCACCCAGACTGGAATGCAGTGGTGCAATCTCGGCTGACTGCAACCTCCACCTCCCGGGTTCAAGTGATTCTCCTGCCTCAGCCTCCTGAGCAGCTGGGATTACAGGCATGCATCACCACGCCCAACTAATTTTTTTTTTTTTTTAGTAGAGATGGGGTTTTACCATGTTGGTCAGGCTGGTCTTGAACTCCTGACCTCAGGTGATCTGCCCGTCTCAGCCTCCCAAAGTGCTGGAATTACAGGCGTGAGCCACTGCACCCGGCGGAGTTCTTTCTTGTCTCTCCTTTTTAAAGACTTTATTATACAGATTTTCTTTTGTTTTGTTTTGTTTGTTTGTTTTTGAGACAGAGTCTTGCTCTGTTGCCCAGGCTGGAGTGCAATGGCATGGTCTCAGTTCACTGCAGCCTCCACCTCCCAGGTTCAAGCCATTCTCCTGTCCTCAGCCTCCCAAGTAGCTGGGATTACAGGTGCTTGCCACCATGCCTGGCTAGTTGTTTTGTATTTTTAGTAGTGACGGGGTTTCACCATGTTGGCCAGGCTGATCTGGAACTCCTGACCTCAGGTGATCCTCCCACCTCAGCCTCCCAAAGTGCTGGGATTAAAGGCGTGAGCCACCGTGCCTGGCTGAGACTTTATTATACCGATTTTTAAACGTAAACAAAGGAAGACAAAAGAGTATGGAGGCCCCTTCCCCCAGTTCCCATCACTCAGCTTCAATCATTATGCTCATGTGGTCAGCTCGGTATCATCCTTACACCTTCCCTCCACACTTGGGGTCATTTTAGAGCAAACACCCTACATTATCTCCCATTTAGTATCAGCAGCTAGTAAAGACTCTCTCTTCTTTAAAAACAAAATCAAAACAACATCAACAACAATGAAAACCATGTTTTTGTCACACCTAGCAAAATTAACAATAATTCCTTAAAATCATCTTGCATTTGATCATTGTTCAAATTTCCCCAACTGTCACAAACATTTTTGTATTGTTTGGTTTTTAAGACTTGGTTTGGGCCAGATGCGGTGACTCACACCTGTAATCCCAATACTTTGGAAGGCCGAGCCAGGTGGATTGCTTGAGACCAGGAGTTCGAGACCAGCCTGGCCAACATAGTGAAACCCTGTCTCTACTAAAAATACAAAATTAGCGGGGCATGCTGGCAGGTGCCTGTAATCCCAGCTACTCAGGAGGCTGAGGCAGGAGAATCACTGGAACCCAGTAAGCAGAGGTTACAGCGAGCGGAGATCCCGCCACTGCAGTCCAGTCTGGATGACACAGCGAGATTCCGTCTCAAAAAAAAGACTTGATTTGTTCAAGTCGGTATCCAGGCAAAGTCCATACATCACATTTGGCCAGTATACCTCAGAAGTCTCTTTTCATCTATACCATAGATGGGGAACCACACCTAGGGCCCATTGAGCCCGCCGCATGTTTCTGTGAATCAGCTTCACGGGAAGGCAGCCACCTCCGCTTGTTTACGTGTTCCACGGTTCATTCCTGCTGGAGGCGAAGCTGAGCAGTTGCTACCGAGACAGTAGGACCCACAAAGCCTAAAATATTTACTGCTTGGCATTTGGAAGAAAAAAATATACTAACCCCTCATCTAAACAGTTTCCCTCTCTCCCTCTCTTCCCCTCCCCAGCATCTTTTTTTTTTTAAGTTGAGAAAGCCAAGACATTGTCCTACAGAATTCCCCCACATTCCTGTGTCCCTTTTGAAGAATAAGGTGAGGCTTCAGGGACCCCCAGCGGCAGAATCACCCTGAAGTGTTACTGTCCAGAGTGCCCCAAGCCCATGCCTTGGCCAGTTTCTGATGAGGGCTGAGCCTCCTCTTTGGAAACATATGGCTGCTCATACGAAGATGAGCAAAGTCGGGTTTCTATCAGAAAGAGGGGAAGAAAGTGAATGGGAAACCAGGACGGTTCCAATCTTTCAAAATGGGCCAACTCAGCCGATGCTAGAGCTGGCTGAGCCTTCCTCAGCAGGTTTCCCCATTCAGGGTCCCCTCATCCTCCAACACACTCCCTGTGCCACCTTCCAGCTCATGTTTAACATGTAACAAGTAGAGGTGATGTGCCCACCACCTTGTTAAAAGTTCTATGATGGACACGGGGGTGCAGAGGTGACCCTAGCAGGCCAATCCCTGTGCCAGAGCCACTAAACAGTGAGAGTCAAAGATGAGGGGTCAGGCAGTCCCTGGGGGAGGGTGGACTGACATGCTGGGCCCGGGGCAGGCACCATGCTGGAGGGCGGTAGCCACAGCCATGTTAGAGCTGTCAGAAAGTGCTTCCTGGAGGAAATGCCATTTCAGCCAAGGCCTGAAGGATAATCAGGAGTTAGCAAGGGGAAGAGAAGGAGAGAACTTCCCAGGCAGAGACAACCACATGCCTGGTGGAAGGAACCAAACAGGAGCCAGAGCGTGAGGAGCTGGTGGGGAGATGTGGGCAGGGATCCAATCTCACAAGCCTTGAAAGACCCTGTGAGGGAGTCTGGCCTATCCAGAGGGCTCTCAGTAGCCACTGGAGGATTCTATTAGGAGGCAGGAGCAGCTTTGGGACTTAAAAAGCCACAGATGTAAAATCTGCATTCAAATTTCTCACTCACATCAAGGCGTTACAGTCAACCATAGTTGTGTACTGGTGTAGAGACAACAGGGGTAAACTGTTAAGATGGAGTGGGAGGGTGTTTATCGTGCTACGCTCTGCCTTCTTGAAACATTTCATATATATATTAAATACATGTCTTTATATTATATTTTATATTTATATTTTAAATATGTAATTTCTATTTAAATATATAATGCATATAGTTTATACTATAAAGCATTATATTATAATATAAAATGTATTACTTATGATATATTTAATATATAATTTCATAGACTATTCTATATACAGCAGTCCCACCTTATCCATGGTTTTGCTTTCTGTGGTTTCAGTTACCCATGGTCAGTCACAGTCCAATAATATTACATAGAAAATTTCAGAAATAAGCAATTCATGTTTTCAGTTGCATGCTGTTCAGCATAGTGTGACAAAATCTTGCACTGTCCCAATCCATCCTGCCTGGGACATGAATGATCCCTTTGTCCAGCGTACCCGTGCTGTCTACACTACTCACCCATTAGTCCATCAGTAGTCATCTGAGTTGTCAGATCAGCTAGGCAGTCTTGCTTGTGTTCAAGTAACTCTTACTTTACTTAGCAGTGGCCCCAAGACGCAAGAGTGGTGATACTGACAATGCAGCTGTGCCAAAGAGAAGCCGTATCATGCTTCTTTTAACTGAAAAGGTGAAAGTTTTCAACTTAATTAGGAAAGAAAAAAAAAATTGTACAGGGAGATTCCTGAGAACTTCTGTCTGTGAAATTGTGAAGAAGGAAAAAGAAGTTCATGCTAGTTTTGCTGTCACACCTCAAACTGCAAAAGTGACAGCCATAGTACATAATAAATGCTTAGTTAAGATTGAAAAGGCGGCTGGGCGTGGTGACTCACACCTGTAATCGCAGGACTTTGGGAGGCTGAGGCAGGCGGATCATGAGGTCAGCCTGGCCAACGTGGTGAAACCTTGCCTCTACTAAAAATATAAAAATTAGTGGGGCATGATGGCATGCACCTATAATCCCAGCTACTAGGGAGGTTGAGGCAGGAGACTCACTTGAACCTGGGAAGCGTAGGTTGGAGTGAGCCGAGATCATGCTACTGCACTCCAGCCTGGGCGACAGAGCAAGATTCTGTCTCAAAAAAAAAAAAAACAACAAGGGCAGTAAAAGCATACAGGCATGCCTTGGGGATGTTGCGGGTTTGGTTCCGGACCACCACAATAAAGCAAATATTGCAATAAAGTGACTCATACAATTTTTTTGGCTGCCCAGTGCACATAAAAGGTATATTTATGCTATTACATGTACAATAGCATTATATCTAAAAAAAGTGCATGCCTTAAATTAAAAATACTTTATTGCTAAAAAATGCTAACGACCATCTGAGCTTTCAGCAAGTCATAATCTTTTTGCTGTGGAGGGTCTTGCCTCCATGATGATGGCTGCTGACTGATCAAGGTGGTGGTTGCTGAAGGCTGGAGTGACTGTGGCAATTTCTTGAAATAAAACAACCGCGAAATTTGCGGTATTGATTAACTCTTCCTTTCACAAAAGACATCTCTGTAGCACACAATGCTATTTGATAGCATTTTACCTATAGTATAACTTATTTCAAGATTGGAATCAATTCTCTTAAACCCTGCCACTGCTTTATCAACTAAGTTTATGGAATATTCTAAATCCTTTGTTGTAATTTCTACAATATTCACAGCATCTTCACCAGGAGTAGGTTTCATCTTAAGAAACCACTTTCTTTGCTCATCCATAAAGAAGCAACCCCTCAAGCAAACTCGATCAAACTCGAGTTTGATCATGAGACGGCAGCAATTCAGTCCCATCTTCAGGCTCCGCTTCCAGTTCTAGTTCTCTCACTTATTTCTATCACATCTGCAGTTACTTCCTCCACTGAAATGTCGAATCCCTCAGCATCATTCATGAGGGTTGCAATCAACTTCTTCCAGACTTCCAGATTTGAACAAGATTATGACTTGCTGAAAGCTCAGATGATCATTAGCATTTTTTAGCAGCAAAGCATTTTTAAATTAAGGTCCATACATTGTTTTTTAGACATAATGCTATTGTACATGTAATAGCATAAATATAACTTTTATATGCATGGGGCAGCCAAAAAAAATCCTGTTAATGTTGACATTTTTACCTGCTTCCATGAGTCATGAATGTTCTTAATGGCATCTCTAATGGTGAATCCTTCCCAGAAGGTTTTCAAGTTACTTTGTCAAGGTCAACCAGATGGATCACTATCTATGGCAGCTATCACTTTATGAAATGTATTTCTTAAGCAATAAGACGTGAAAGTCAAAATTGCTTGATCCATGGGTGCAGAATAGATGACGTATTAATAGGTATGGAAACAATGTTCATCTCCTTGTACATCTCCATCAGAACTCTTGATAACCAGGTGCATTGTCAGTGAGCAGTAGCATTTTCAAATAAATCTTTTTTTTCTCAGCAGTAGGTCTCAACAGTGGGCTTAAAACATTCAGTAAACCATGCTCTAAACAGATATGCTGTCATCCAAGCTTTGTTGTTCCACTTCTAGAGCACAGAGTAGATTTATCATAATTCTTAAGGGCCTTAGGATTTTCAGAATAGCCATTGAGCACTGGCGTCAACTTAAAGTTACCAGCTACATTAGCCTCTAACGAGAGAGCCAGACTGTCCTTTCAAGCTTTGAGGCCAGGTATTGACTTCTCCTCTCTAGTTATGGAAGTCCTAGGTGGCATATTCTTCCCATATAAGGCTGCTTTGTCTCCAGTGAAAATCTGTTGTTCAGTGTAGCCACCTTCATTGATGGTCTTAGCTAGATCTTCTGGATAACTTGCAGCGGCTTCTACATCAGCACTTGCTGCTTGTACTTTTACATCAAAGAGACAGCTTATTTCCTTAAACCTCAGAAACTGACCACTGCTAGCTTCCAACTTTTGTGTGTGTGTGTGTGTGTATGTGTGTTGTGTGTGTGTGTGTGTCAGGGTCTCACTCTGTCACTCAGGTTGCAGTGCAGTGGTGCAATCATGGCTCACTGCAACCTCCACTTCCCGGTCTCAAGAGACTTTCCCACCTCAACCTCCCAAATAGCAGGGACCACAGACATGCACCACCACATCCAGCTAATTTTTTTTTTTTTTTGTAGCAACAAGTTTTCTCCATGTTGCCCAGGCTGATCTCAAAACTCCTGGGCTTAAGTGATCCACCTGCTTCAGCCTCCCAGAGTTCTAGAATTACAGATGTGAGTCACCATACCCAGCCCCAGCTTCTCTTCTGCAGCTTCCTCACCTCTCTCAGCATTTATAGAACTGAAGAGAGTTAGGGTCATGCTCCGGATTAGGCTTTGCCTTAAGGGAATGTTGTGGTTAGTTTGATCTTCTATTCAGACCACTCAAACTTTCTCCATATCAGCAATAAAGCTGCTTCAGTTTCTTATCATTCCTGTGTTCACTGAAGTAGCAGTTTGAATTTCCTTCAAGAACTTTTTCTTTACATTTGTAACTGTTTGGTACAAGAGGCCTCAATTTTCAGCCTTTCTCTGCTTTCCATATGTCTTGCTCACTAAGCTTCATCATGTCCAACTTCTTACTTCAAGCAAGAAACATGCCACCCTTCCTTTCACTAGAACACTTAAGGCGGCATTGCAGGGTTATTAACTGGCCTAATTGCAATATTGTTGTGTCTTGAGAATAGAGAGGCCAACAGAGAGGGAGAGACGAAGGAATGGCCAGTTGGTGGAGCAGTCAGAACACACACAACATTTATTGACTAAATTTGCTGTCTTAGTGGCATGGTTTGTGGCACCCCAAAATAATTACAATAGTAACATCGTTACAGATCACCATAACAGATATAATAACAATGAAAAAGTCTGAAATACTGCCAGAATTACCAAAATGTGACACAGAGACAGGAACTGAGCACATGCTATTGGCAAAATGGCACCAATAGACTTGCTCAAAGCAGGATTGCCACAAACCTTTACTTTGTTTTTTAAAAACGGAGTATCTGCCAACCATAATAAAGCAAAGCACAATAAAATAAGATACGACTGTATATTATTGGCATTTCTGCCTTTTTCTTAGTACCATAAACTGAAAGCCCGGAATGACTGAGAAGGCCTTATTCGCTGCCCACTGAAAGGGCAGCTAGGTCAGTGGTGAACTGACATTTGCTTATTTTCAGGATGACCTGCTGCCTTTCAAACCGGGAGACAGAGAGGTACTCATACTCTGCCTGAGAAATTATTGCCTTCCAAGCCTGGCTGCTCAGAGCCTTCACAAGCCCAGCTTCAACTCATCCTAAGTTGGAAGTTGTCATCCACGTATCCCTCTAGAACAGGGAGTTGCCTTTACTGCCCCCGCCCCCTGCTCTAACCACATCTGGCCATAAAGGAGGGCACAGACACTTACTGAGCACCCACTATATATCTGGACCCATGGAAAGCACAGCCAGCCCCTCTAACTCTGTTCTCCATTTGCAAACATTGAACTAAATTCAGATGACTTGAATGTATACCTGCTTGTGATTCATCAAGTGGTAAAGATGGCATTGTGTATGATGTGTAGCATTTCCCCAGCAGGAGAAAACACCAGCTGTGGCTGGGAGGTAGGAGGCCAGGTTCCAATCAAAACTCTGTGGTTAACTGGCTGAGTAGCTCTAGGCAGTGCCTTCCGCTCTCTGCATCCCAGCCTCATCTAAACTATGAGGGGGTGGATGAGATCACTTCTGCGGAGCCTGTGAGCCCTGCTGGTCCATGACTCAGCCCCCAGGCCTTTGCACAGGCTGTTTCCTCAGCCTGGGATGCCTCTTCCCCATGCATCCACCTGGCAAGCTGAGTCTTCAAATCCTGAGATTCAAAGCTGAGTCTTTGAATCCTTTTTCAGTAGCCACTTCCTTTGTGAAGCACTCCCAGACACAGAACCATCCTGCTCTCCCAACAGCAAATAATTCAATACTCTCTCTTCTGTTCCACATCTGTACCTTGGACATAAGTCAACTGTGCTGAAAGGCACAGTAGGCTTCCTATGCTGAAATTATTCACAGGCTTAATAACTACAAAATAAAAGCTGCAATTCAGCTTTACCTACTGTCTAGCATAGAGCTTGGGACACAGTAGAGGCCCTATAGAGGCTTCGTGAATCAATGAACACGTGCATGAACTAATTCTTTATGATTTCTTAACTCTACTCCAGTTTTAGGGGATTGATATTATGGTGGAGAGAAAGACACACACTTCTTGCTGAAGCATTTCTTGTATGTTTCTCAAGGGCAGGGGCCATTCCTCGCTCACTTTTTGTCTCACCAGGGATTGGCACTGAGTAGGTGCTCAGTAAATACGTGTCACATTGAACAATATTAACATGTGACCCCAGCCCCAGCCCTCCACACTGGGGGAGCAGTCTCTCCAGGGGGCTAAACAATTTCTCTAAGACTTTGAGCTCATCATCACAAAGGGTTTGTAAATTAGGGATTAGATTTGGAAAGAAAATATCTACACTGGCACTAGTGCAGGGACCTGCAGGCCAAGCTACGGGTGACACAGTGGCATCTGCAAAGAAAACCCCACCAGCTCCAATAGTGTGCTCAAGAGTGTTACAGTGGGTAGCTAGTCAGACATGAACAGGGCAGAAGAGGGCCCCCACATCCCACCAGGCAAGTCAGGCAATCATTAGGTGATGGTTAGACAATTGTCACACTGCCTCTCTAAAATAATCCTAGGTCGCAACCAGCACCAGGGAAAGGCAATCTCCCTACAGACAGAAAACACCTAAAACTGGTGATCATCAGTTTCCTGATAAGATCTCAGGAGTTGGGCGAGTGGACTCAAGCATGTGCATTAAGACACGAAATGACAGAGTTGACCTTACAGGAGCATTCCACCAGTAAAAGGGAAGAACTCCTCGGGTAAGCACGCATACGACTCCAGTAAACACACTGTGCATGCTCCCCTCCAAAGGAGCTAGCAGGCCACCGCGCATGCGGGCAGCTCACCCCAAGGGAAGAATCAAGTGAGAAGGCTGGCGTGGTGGCTCATGCCTGTAATCCCAGCACTTTGGGAGACCAAAGTGGGCAGATCACCTGAGGTCAGGAGTTCGAGACCAGCCTGACCAACATGGAGAAACCCTATCTCTACTAAAAATACAAAATTAGCCAGGCATGGGGTACACCTGTAATCCCAGCTACTCAGGAGGCTGAGGCAAGAGAATCACTTGAACCCGGGAGGTAGAGATTGCAGTGAGCTGAGATTGCACCATTGCACTCCAGCCTGGGCAACAAGAGCAAAACTCCATCCCCCCCGCCAAAAAAAAAGGAATCAAGTGAGAAGGGATGCAAGACCCCAGAAGCAAGCCAACATATAAAACCCCAAGTCAAAAGGTCAAGTCCTGCACTTGTTCTTCAAGTTACCTGCTTGGGCCTCTTCCAAGTGTACTTTCCTTGCTTTCATTCCTGCTCTAAAGCTTTGGGGTTTTTTGTTGTTGTTGTTGTTGTTCTTGCTGTTTTTAGACAGAGTCTCACTCTGAAGCCCAGGCTGGAGTGCAGAGGCACGATCTCAGCCCACTGCAGAGTTTCAAGTGATTCTCCTGCCTCAGCCTCCTGAGTAGCTGGGATTACAGGCACCTGCCGCCATGTCCAGCTAATTTTTGTATTTTTAGTAGAGGCGGGGTTTCACCATGCTGGCCAGGCTGGTCTCGAACTCCTGACCTCAAGTGATCCGCCTGCCTCAGCCTCCCAAAGTGCTGGGATTACAGGCGTGAGCCACCACACCCAGCCTCTAAAGCTTTTTAATAAACTTTCACTCCTGCTTCAAAACTTGCCTTGGTTTCTCCTTCTGACTTATGCCTCTCAGTCAAATTCTTTCTTCTGAAGAGGCAAGAACTGAGGTTGCTGCACACCTGTATGGATGTGCCACCACAAACAAGAGGACCATTACTATCATGGTTTATGGTCCAGGCTTAAGTAAAAACGTCCCCAAGGAGACAACATCTCCTACCACCCTAACAATAGTAATACTGATATATTTGTGGCGCAAAGTGTGGGTCTTGCAGGCTGCTGTTAAAAGGCTGTATTTGACCGGGTGCGGTGGCTCATGCCTATAATGCTAGCACTTTGGGAGACCAAGGTGGGCAGATCATTTGAGGTCAGGAGTTGAGAGCAGCCTGGACAACATGGCGGAACTCCGTCTCTACTAAAAATACAAAAATTAGCTGGGTGTGGTGGTGAATGCCTGTAATTCCAGTTGCTTGGGAGGCTGAGGCATGAGAATCGCTTGAACCCAAGAGACAAGGGTTGCAGCGAGCTGAGATCACGCCACTGCACTTCAGCCTGGGCGACAGGGAAGGACTCCATCTCAAAAAAATACAGGGCTTCTGCTAAGAGCTTCACCCGGGACAGCTGGATAAGCCAAGTGTCATCCAGCCAGGGATAACTTCTCCTTTTTCCTTTTCTTAGGACTCAAGGTCAGATTAAAATGGATTCTACTATGTTTTTTCATGTAACCCTAATGGGGTAGGTATTGCCTCCATTTCACAGACAAGGCAAACTGAGGTCCAGAGAAGTTAAATAACCAGCCCAAAGTCACACAGCCAGTAAGCGGCAGAGTTGGGACGTGGAGATAGCTCTTCAGACTCCAAAATCCACTCCTCTCTCCTCACACTCCTTTAGTGTCTGCAAACTGTCAGCATATCATTTCTCACCAAATCATTCACTTCATGACAGTTCCTCATAGTGCATGGCCTGCCACTGTGCCTAGAGCTGGATATCTCAGGATAGACAGTGAGCCACTTTTTAAGTTCTGTGCTCAAGGCAGAAATCTCTCCTGCAGCCCAGACTAAGGGGGTGAGAAAGGAGATCAGCCTCCAGGGTCGAACCTTGGGAACTGAGTGTGGCCTAATACACATCACCTCACCCAACAGCTGATGACGACTCCCCAAGTGGCCACGTTAATCACCCACCCACCACAGGGACTGCGGTTCTTTTTATAACTCCAAGCAGCTGAGCCCAGCCGGTCTGTATAGCCACTCCACATTTATGGCTCCACAGGCCTGCAGGATATGATTTTTGGCAAGGCCTCCAGATCAATTAGCCAAGTCAGCACTGGAAAGCTGGGAGCTTGTGGGGTGGGAACCAGGTCAGGAATTCTCCCAGGGCCCCTGACTCAGTCAGCAGATGGCTACCTCAGGCCAGTGGAGCTGAGCAGAGGCCTTGGGTGGAGGGCTATAGAGAGCCATTGGAAGACAAGGTCATGGCAACAGCAAAGCACCCAGAGAAGTAAAGTACAGGGTGAAGGCCTACATCCAGAACGAGCTAAAAAAGGACTCTAGATTGCACATTATGAGATACAAAAGCAGGGCCCCTGAGCTATGTGCTTCCCAGAGTCCTCTCCAACCATCCAAGAGGAAGCTTCCTCCTACTCAGAAGTGACTGACCACTGAATTTTCAAAATAGGTACACACACCACCCCAGCCCCGGTACCTAGAGAGCAGCTGAGAGGAGGAGATCTCTCTCTCTCTCTCTCTCTCTCTCTCTCTCTCTCTGTGGAGGCTGCCACATCCCATGACCTAAGATTCTTACTAAGATGGGGCATGTGGGAAGGGAGGTAGAGTCAGAAATTCAATCCCTGGTGAGTAGCTTTTGTAATGAAAGGTGCACCATTGTCAATGTCCAGAAAGCCAAACACAAGACACAGATTAGGTTTATCAGTCTGAAGAAATGTCAGTAGTGGAAGTTCGGGTAGTCTATCTGCTGGGAGGGCAATGCCCCCATGCTTTGGGTTTTAGCAGCCCTGTGACCAGCTAGGCTCAGTTTGGTCCCACCTGGAGCTCTCTATCAGTTTTGGGGACTCCTTGGCCCTTCCTCCTCCTGCTTGCAGGAGGCAAAAAAAAAAAAAAGTGTTGTTGAGGCAAAGTGAGAGCCTCATTAATAAGAACAGTGGGGGATCCCTACTCCACAACCCTCACCCACCACTTGGGTGAGAGCATTTGTTACTAGATCCACGGGGTCTCCTAGAAAGCCATGTCTCCATCAGCACCCATCCTTGTTGCCAAAACTATAAAGAGCTATGAAGTGTGTGAGATGTTGCTCTACTTTTAAGCTAATCTAGTTTCCTGGCAGAAGACACAAAAGTCCTGGGTCAGAGACTAAGGACTCTGTTGCTCAGGGCACAGCAGGCAGCAAGATCTTCATGTTACCCTCACACTCCCAGTCCCACAGGGCCAATGTGGAGGCAGGCCCATGTGGATGCTACCATGGTTTTGTGTCACAGCTGAGGGACACAGCAGAAGAAACCTCCAGTCTTAAAAGGGGGCTGCTAGCAAACGTGCCTGTTAGGTTCTAGCCCAAACTGAGGTCTGAGGGGAGTCAGTGAGTGGGTGGCAGGTAGCTGGAAAAACACTCAAGGAATCATAGGCAGTTTCAACATTGCTTTATTCTCTCTGGGCACTAGCCATATGTACAGCATCAGCAGGGTAATTATACCTTTTACAGACAATAGTGGCTCCAAGCCAAGCACAAGCTCACGTGAGTGGTCACCTAATGCACCTCACATGGCATGGTTACATAATGTGTGGAGTTGTGCACCTGCGCTCCAAACCCGCTGAGTCATGCTGTGCCAGAAAGCCACTTCAGCCTAATCCTGACTAAAGCACAGCCATTTCCCTTACACTCTACCTCCTAGGCCAAGGGCATCTTCCAGGTAGGGATACGTGCCCATAGGGCAGATCCCTGAATCCACGACCCACAACAATACAGAGAGCAACAGCTCACTACTAGGATCCCAACTATGCTACTTATGACTATTAGGGCCCAGCATAGGCCAGAGCCCAGGGATGCCCACCATCTCTGCTGGAGGTTGTCAGTAAGGCTCTCGACTGCCTTAATCTCCTGTGAGGCCCCTTGAAGGGCTGCTGTTATGTTCTGCCAAGTGTTTTCAGGAATAGAAGTACAGCATTGTGTTCCTAAAAGGGCACAGGTGCCTCGTTGGGCATCAATTACTATGTCTAAGGCCATTTGGTTTTGCAACACCACCTTTCTTATGTGATCAACTTCATCCATTAATAGGAGGAGGGCCACTCAGGTGTAATTCAGAGCCTGAGCAGTGTGCTCTGCAAAAGCAGTAACTTGTGCTTCTACAGTTATGACACCCACTCCAGGGATAGTCACTGCCAGGGGGTAGAACCACCAAGGGGTTCGTTGTACTTGCAAAACCCGAGAGCATAGAGCCTCCTGGTTATGTAGGTATCTAGGCAATGTGGAGAGAACAGTGGCAGGTACATAAGGCCAAGTCCACTACATAGTGATACTGTCCCAGTTCCATCATCAAATAGTCCATCAAATTCATGATTGATGATACAGATGCATGCAAAGGGAGTATTACTTTATTCAGTTCCCCACAGTCCACCATTATCTCCCAAGTTCCATCAGGCTTTGTAACTGGCCACACCAGTTAGTTGTAGAGGCTGTGGGTCCTATATATTATCTGCACTTCCTCTAGCTCTTTAATTGTCTCAGTTATCTCCACCTACCCAGCTGGCAAACAGTATTAATGGGTGGAAGTAACCCATCAGGGTTGTGGCAGAACCTGAGGCTGGTGATGTGTATGTCCAACAGCACCAGCTTCACCACATGAACTCAAGGTCTGAATTCCCTAGCTGTGGTTTGTAATGCCAGGTCATGTAAAATGTCCACCCCCAGAATGTATTCTAGCACGGGAGAGACATACACAGTATATAAACTGGAGCCAAATGGCCGATGCCAAGGTGTAGAGATACAGGTTTCACTTTCACTGACCAGCCTCCATAACTATCATTGTATGCAGTTTTGTCCGGAAATTCATCCAGGTTCCCATAAACAAGGCTACAGTCTGCTCCAGTATCTACCAGTGCCAGCACCCACCATACATTCGTGGGGGACCAGTGGATTGTCAATTCCACATGTGGCCTCCAGTCGTCTGATGTCCCCCTAAGCTGGGCACCTCAGCCAGTGCCCTAATCCAAGAGAAAAGGCTCTACATTTCCGCCTGGCTGCAGCAGGTAGTCTTTGATCTGGAGCACCCAGGTGGGACTGGGTCATGCAGTAATGTCCTTCTCCCCCTTGGGCATTTTCTGGAATTGCTGCTCTGGAGACAAGTGTCTCCACAAAGTTAAGAGTACTTCATTAGCTGTTTATCGATTTTCTCTCAGTCAACCCTGGCCAAAATCAAAAGTATCCACATCTATGAGCATGTCACTCATTGGGCCCCCTTTTGTCCCATGGGGGAGCCCCTTGTGGGAAAGGCACCTTCCCCTTCTTTACAGCATGGACCCCTCAGTCCTGCTGACAGCCTTCTGTTTCCCTGAGGGCCGCCATAGCAGTGATCACTTCGTGTATGTGGTGCCCCATGTATGGGGTGAGGACAGCAGCTCGGGGATGCAGAACCCAAAAGGAGATCCCTCATGTGGGAGATGAAACATTAACCATCTGACCCCCAATTATTCAGATCAAACATAGCCTGCCACATACCCATCTCCCAGATGGCTTGCACCATATTGGCACATGACTGCCATTTGCTCACAGTTTTGGGTATTTCACCAGCATTGTTCCACACAGTCTATATGGCTGCCCATAGCCACACAGTCAAGGTGTGGTCACCTTGCCCTGCTGCTCACCACCTGCTCACTTGCAACTGCTGACAGAGGGTGGGATGAGTCATGATGGAGGCCAGTTCTTCCATCTCAGAGACAGAACAAGAGATACTATCTGTTCCCTTGTTCCACAAACGAAGCATCCAGGCAGTCAGAGGTTCCCCTGGATGGTAGCGGAACTGCTTACCTAATTTCTGAAACCCAGTTGGGGTACAGGGAATATACGAAGTGTGTTGCATTATGGTGGGGGGAGTCCCTGAGTCTGCCCTTGGGGCCCCATCGGCTGTTCATGATCTATCTTCTGACAAACCACTGGGTAAGCCCACAACAAGAGTTCCTCCTCCTCAATATCAGACTGAGTGGGGGCCTCAGGTCAAGATGGTGGACCCAGGCCTGCATTCACTGCAGCCTCTAATTCTTTTTCTGATCAGTGTAGCTGGGCCTCCAGGCACCTCACCTGCACCTGGAGGTCCCCATTCACAGCAGCCTCTAACTCTTTCTGAGCTCTGTAGCTGGGCCTCCAGGTGCCTCACCTGAGCCTGGAGGTCCCTTACCTGCACTACATCCCTCAGAGACTGTGTGTGTACTTCCCACTGCACAGTCAAAAACGCCCATCCAACTCTGCCAGCAAAGGTTTGCTCCTTGGTGCTCTGTGCTTCCTGCTGCTTCAGCACCTTCTCCACGCTTGTGGGGGAACCCATCTACTGCCACCCAGGTTTCCACCAGAGCCCATCCAAGAAGCACAGCTGCCACCAGGTACCACAGTCTATTTTGCTGCCACATGGCCAACCTGGAATTGGTGGGGACAGAAAGCTCACTTATGTTGAGATCCTGCTCACAGTGCCAATTGTCAGGTTCTAGACCAAACTGGGTCCGAGGGGAGTCAGTGGGCAGGTGGCAGGTAGCTGGAAAAACACTTAAAGAATTGTAGGCAGTTTTGATATGGCTTTATTATCTCTGTGGGCAAGAGCCTGGGCACGAGCTGTGCATACAGTGTCATCAGGGTAATGATACCTTTTATAGACAATAGTGGCTCTGAGCCAAGCACAAGCTCACATGAGTGGTCACCTAATGTGCCTCATGCAGCATGGTTACATAATGTGTGGAGTTGTGTGCTTGCACTCCAAACCCGTTGAGTCATGCTGCACTAGAAGGCCACCTCAGCTTACTCATGACTAAAGTGCAGCCATTTCCCTTACACTGCAACATCCCCACCCTGGGGGACAGCAAACAAATCTGACCTTCACCCTGAAGACAAGATCTTTATCTTCCAAGGCCATTTCCAACTCTGCTTGCTATACAAAAATCCTTGAAAAGATAGTCTGGAACAAAAGCTGTGACAACACACAACAGATCCAAGGGAATTGTCTCCCAACAGATACTGTTGGGGCTAATGTGAGCCTGTGAGCTGAGAGGCAAGAGGCCTCCTGTCTCCTTAAGTGCAAGGGCAAGCAGTGAGCAACAGGCTTTTCTTCCCTGGGCCTTGCATGGGACCAGAGCATCCAGAAGCAGAATCTGAGACCATCTGGGTGAGGGCTAGTAGGGGAGCCAGGTACCTTGGGTTGTGGAGAAGGAAGGCGGCCGGGGAGGGGTGGGCACTTACAAGACCATATCAAACTAATAAGGGAGAAGCCACTGAGGGGCAGCCTCTGACTTAGCTGACAACCCCTCCTCCGTTTCTCTTGGCCATTGATGACAGAGGACCCCTACCCTGGTGACCATCCACAGAGGCCCCTACCCTTAGGGCTTCCTCCTCTGCCCCAGGGTCCCTCATTACTTTCCTCACCCTAGCAGGAGAAAAGGCCCCAGGGAACTCCAGCTGGTGGTGTTACAGGTAGACAGACATGCATGGGACAGGAGAGAGCTCTCCTCCACCTACTACATTGAATGATCATTTGGCAGTTGTCACATTGTCTCTCTAAAAGTGATAAATTGGCAGTCAGCACCAGGGAGCGGCCATTTCCTGATGGTCCACATCTGTTGCATTAAAGTGTTAATTGAATGCAGGTGCCAGGGAGAAGCAAAAAGGGGCTTCCAACAAAATCTCAGGTGTTGGACTAGTGAGCCTGGGCATGTGCATCAGGACACAAAATGGTGGAGTACTACCTTCATGGGGCACTCCACCGGAAAAGGGAAGAAAGTTTCAGATAGGTGTGCATACAAATTCCTAACCACACTGTGCATGCTCACCTCTGAGTGTAAGGAGGGCACTGTGCCTATGGGCAGCCCACCCTATGGGAAGAATCATGGGAAAGCAGCCAGCCTAGAAAGTCCTAGGATCAGGGCTAAACACTACACTTGACCTTCACGTGCCTGCTTGGGTTTCTTCCAAGCATATTTTCCTTTCTTTCCTTTTCTAAAACCTTTTAAATAAATTTCCACTCCGGCTCTGAAACTTGCTTTGGTCTCTCCTTCTTATGCCCCTCAGTCAAATTCTTTCTGAGGAGGAGGCAAGAATTGAGGTTCCGGCCGGGCACGGTGGCTCAAGCCTGTAATCCCAGCACTTTGGGAGGCCGAGGCGGGCAGATCACAAGGTCAGGAGATCGAGACCATCCTGGCTAACACGGTGAAACCCCATCTCTACTAAAAAATACAAAAAACTAGCCGGGCGAGGTGGCGGGCGCCTGTAGTCCCAGCTACTCGGGAGGCTGAGGCAGGAGAATGGTGTAAACCCGGGAGGCGGAGTTTGCAGTGAGCTGAGATCTGGCCACTGCACTCCAGCCTGGGTGACAGAGCGAGACTCCTTCTCAAAAAAAAAAAAAAAAATTGAGGTTCCTGCAGACCTATATGGATTCCCTGCCAGGTGACTCAGATACCTTCCACCCATAACAGTGGGAACCTGAGGGCTCCACCAATTCCACAATTCCACAAAACTCTGGAATCAGGTGGCACAGGTTCAAGTCCTGGTGCCAACACTAACCATCCAGGTGAGTTGATACAAGTTATTTTACCTTTAAGTGCCTCAATTTCCTTCTCTGTAAAATTAAAAGAATAGTGGTATCCACTCATAAGGGATCTTTGTTTATTTCAATAGGTTTTTGGGGAACAAGTGGTGTTTGGTTACATAAATGAGCTCTTTAAGTAGTGATTTCTGAGATTTTGTGCACCCATCATCTGAGCAGTGTACACTGTACCCAATGTGTAGTATTTTAGCCCTCACCTCTCCCACCCTTTCCCCCAAGTCCCCAAAGTCCATTGTATCATTCTTATGCCTTTGCATCCTTTCACAAGGGATCTTCTGAAGATGAATCCAATGATTCATGGGCCGTGCTAAGCAATCATGAAGGAGCTCCACCACAAATGATGACTGCTGTGATTGTAACAGTGTTTCTGGAGGGAAAACTGAAAGCAGAAAGTGGAGGTGAATGGGCCAAGGTCATGCTGTGGGAGAATGTAAGCTCTGATGTTCCAAACCAGGTTCCCCAACACCCTGTCCATGGTACCCACTCCAGCCAGGGGTGCCCTGTTGACCAATTCCGCTTTCTTTTTTCCATCTTCTCTCCAACATCAGCAGCTTTGTACCGCCACCTGAGCACTAGATCCCTCAGCAGGGGGATTCCACACACTGCCCCTGAGACATATAGGATCTGTAAGTGTTTTAGGCAAGTAAGCTGTGCTGATGAGGGTCAGACAGAGGTCAGTTTGAGTCCTGGTTCTGCCACTTAACAGCTCTGTGACTTAGGGGATGTTTCTTAAACCCTCTGAGCCTCAGTTTCTCCACATGGAAAATAGGGACATCATTGACCTAGTTTCTTGGTCTGTGGTGAGGGTGAAATGTATGGAAAGTGTTTCGCAGAGCATCTGGTACATTGTAAGGATTCAACAAATGGCTGTTAATCTGACTGCATTTGATATTATTGCTTTAAATGAGCAAATTACAAAATAAGACACCGAGGTCTGGGGACTTTGGTAGATTCTGTGCTCAGTTTTTTTCTAAATGAGATCATGGATGAGCATGATGGCCCTCTGACAATTGTACAGAGCTATGCAGGTGACAGAGGAGATGCTGTTCATGACTATAGGGTGCGCAAACACGCTGCCATCACAAGGGCCTGAGAGCAGAGCCCCAAGCAGAGCTACAGCAGGGTGAGGGCCATGTGACTACAGACTGAGCCCTCACCACCAGGGAAAGAGCAAAAGGTGAAGATGGCCAAAACGTCAGCAGCCCACTAGGTCATTTCACATTCACAGTGACCCTCTGATTTGCTGGGCAGGTGGATATTAATTCCTCTGTTTTCAGATGTAGAAACAGAGACTCCAGCCCAAAGTCACGGAGATCTGGCCTGCACCTCTGCATCTCCAAAGGCTCGTGTTTTTGTTTTTGTTTTTTAACAAAAGCTCTATATTTACCCCAAAGATAAATTGCCTAGTAACTCTACCCCAAACCAAAAGGAACAGAAAAAGTTGCTCATAAATTTAAAATGGCATTTTCCCCCATTTATTGACAAAAAGCCTTCAAACATAAAAGGGTTGGAGGTCACTTCCAAGATGGCCGAATAGGAAGAGCTCCAGTCTGCAACTTCCAGCAAGATCAACACAGAAGACAGGTGATTTCTGCATTTGCAACTGAGGTACCTGGTTCATCTCATTGGGACTGGTTGGATAGTGGGTGCAGCCCATGGAGGGTGAGCTGAAGCGGGGCAGGGCGTTGCCTCACCTGGAAGGGCAAGGGGTTGGGAAGTCATGACAGACTGTACCTGGAGAAATGGCACACTTCTGACCAAATACTGCACTATTCCCACAGTCTTAGCAACTGGCAGACCAGGAGATACCCTCCCATGCTTGGCTCAGTGGGTCCCACGTCCACAGAGCCTTGCTCACTGCTAGCGCAGCAGTCTGAGATCAACCTATGATACTGCAGCTGGATGGGGGAAGGGGCATCTGCCATTGCTGAGGCTTCAGTAGGTCACAGTGTAAACAAAGAGCACGAACTGGGTGGAGCCCACCACAGCTCAGCAAGGCCTACTGCCTCTATAGATTCCACCTCTGGGAGCAGGGCATAGTAGAATAAAAGGCAGCAGACAGCTTCTGCAGACTTAAACATCTCTGTCCGACAGCTCTGAAGAGAGTAGCAGTGGTTCTCTCAGCACGGCATTCGAGCTCCAAGAACAGACAGACTGTCTCCTCAAGTGGGTCCCTGACCCCTGTGTAGCCTGACTGGGAAACACCTCCCAGTAGGGGCTGACAGACACCTCAAACAGGCAGGTGCCCCTCTGGGATGAAGCTTCCAGAGGAAGGATCAGGCAGCAATATTTGCTGTTCTGCAGCCTCCACTGGTGATACCCAGGCAAACAGGGTCTGGAGTGGACCTCCAGCAAACTCCAACTGACCTGCAGCTGAGGGGTCTGACTGTTAGAAGGAAAGATAACAGACAGAAAGGAATAGCATCAACATCAACAAAAAGGACATCCACACCAAAATCCCATCTGTAGGTCACCAACATCAAAGACCAAAGGTAGATAAAATCACAAAGATGGGGAGAAACCAAAGCAGAAAAGCTGAAAATCCCAAAAAACAGAGCACCTCTTCTCTTCCAAAGGATTGGAGCTCCTCGCCAGCAAGGGAACAAAGCTGGATGGAGAATAAATTTGATGAGTTGACAGAAGCAGGCTTCAGAAAGTCGGTAATAACAAACTTCTCCAAGCTATAGGAGCATGTTCTTTTTTTTTTTTTTTTTGAGACGGAGTCTTGCTCTGTCGCCCAGGCTGGAGTGCAGTGGCCGGATCTCAGCTCACTGCAAGCTCCGCCTCCCGGGTTTTAGGCCATTCTCCTGCCTCAGCCTCCCGAGTAGCTGGGACTACAGGCGCCCGCC
>NW_016816204.1:3973056-3974301 GCF_001698545.2 Rhinopithecus bieti
ACTAAAAAGCTTCTGCACAGCAAAAGAAACTATTATTAGAGTGAACAGGCAACCTACAGAATGGGAGAAAATTTTTGCAATCTACCCATCTGACAAAGGGCTAATATCCAGAATCTACAAAGAACTAAACAAATTTACAAGAAAAAAAAAACATCAAAAAGTCGACAAAGGATATGAACAGACACTTCTCAAAAGAAGACATTTATGCAGTCAACAGACATATGCAAAAATGCTCATCATCATTGGTCATCAGAGAAATGCAAATCAAAACCACAATGAGACACCATCTCATGCCAGTTAGAATGGCAATCATTAAAAAGTCAGGAAACAGCAGATGCTGGAGAGGATGTGGAGAAATAGGAACGCTTTTACACAGTTGGTGGGAATGTAAATTAGTTCAACCATTGTGGAAGACAGTGTGGCAATTCCTCAAGGATCTAGAACTAGAAATACCATTTGACCCAGCAATCCCATTACTAGGCATATACCCAAAGTATTATAAATCACTCTACAATAACGACACATGCACACGTATATTTACTGTGGCACTATTCACAATAGCAAAGACTTGGAACCAACCCAAATGTCCATCAATGATAGACTGGATTAAGAAAATGTGGCACATATTCACCATGGAATACTATGCAGCCATAAAAAAGGATGAGTTCATGTCCTTTGCAGGGACATGGATGAAGCTGGAAGCTGTTATTCTAAGAAAACTATCGCAAGGACAGAAAACCAAACACTGCTTGTTGTCACTCATAGGTGGGAGTTGAACAATGAGAACACATGGATACAGCGCAGGAACATCACATATCATGGCCTGTCGGGAGTCGGAGGCTGGAGGAGGGATCGCATTAGGAGAAATACCTAATGTAAATGATGAGTTGATGAGTGCAGCAAACCAACATGGCACATGTATACCTATGTAACAAACTTGTATATTGTGCACATGCACCCCAGAACTTAAAGTATAATAAAAATAATAATAATAATTTTTTAAAAACATAAAAGGGTCTAAAATCTCAGAACTCCACTTTATAGTGAGAAGCAGAGTCTCCGAAAAGTAGAATCTCAGCGTGCACTGGTCTGACCTGCCCCATTTCTCCCGCAGTGCGCATACTCCACCCCTGCCTACTCCTCTTCCCAGTGCACAGGCGTCAGCAGCTGTCTGCATCTCCCCAGTGATGCAAAGTTCACTACCTCCCAAGGGTGCTTATTTTATAATAGGACAATTATTTTCAC
>NW_016816205.1:0-322 GCF_001698545.2 Rhinopithecus bieti
CAGAGATAAGTATGATATTGCTTGATCAACAAATGCAAACAAAAATGTATGCTGGTAACTCTTAAGGCATTTCCACTATTACTTCACCAATAATTTTTAAAGCTAGCTTATTTATTAAAGATTTTAAGTCACATAAACTTGAAAAAGCATTTGATTAGTCTTTGCTGTTAAAGTATTTAAGTGCTTTTATTTTTCTTTGAGCCAATTAATTATAACTCTTTTATATATTTTCAGTAGTGAAACGTGGTGTACACAAGACATAAATACATAGACGTACTAGACATGCCAACAGAAGTACCTTTTATAGATCATGAGACCTCCT
>NW_016816206.1:0-978 GCF_001698545.2 Rhinopithecus bieti
AAATAATTAGTAATTAACAAATTAATAAATTTATAATTCATTTTATTAAAATTAATAAAATAACATTAATAAAATAATAAAATTAAACTTTATTAATAAAAAATAAAGCTTTGCTTCTGTGTACAAATATCTTTTGAAAAAGTGATTGTGCAGACAAGAAGTGAAAGGCTGAGTCCCAGTGATCTGTTCCAGCCTCGTTCTTGATTCGGACGTGCCATCCACAACATCTGTTAGTTGGGCTCAGCTTACCCTGTTCCTCAGAATGTCTTGGGATAGGAAGCTCACTACTTTCTGTGACAGTCTAATACAGCTCTCACTAACCATTAAAGGTAAGATGACTATGCGATTCATCGTCAAAACTGGGATACATTTGAGATCAAAAGAATGAAAGTACTGAAACTCATTAAATTATATAATTTTTGCAGTGTTTACTGACTGACAAATCAGTCTTAGTAAATTGGTGGACCCACAAAATAGTTATATTAAAAACTATTTGGAAAACTATTTTTTAAAAAAGAAAAACAAGGTCCCTGTAAATTAAAACAAAATTTAAAAATGTCTCATTATAATCATTATCTGAATATTAAAAATTACATATCTATATAATTCTTTGTACAGATTCCTGTATTAGTTTCACAGCTGTATATCTGAAAATGCATCCCTGGCATTTTTCTGAAGAATGTGTTATTTTCAGTATAGTTTTAATATTTTACATTTTTTTATAAAATGACCTGCATTTTTCTGCAAAGCTTATTTTATGGCGGATACATTTTAAATTGTTGATATAATAAATTGAGCTTTCTCTATGTATCAAGATATTTATCATTAAAAATATACATATGCACACACACACACAGGCATGCATGTGTGCACGCATGCGCACACACACACATGCTGAGGTGCTCAATAGCTTAAAGCAAATTCCACGACCCAGCCTTCCCATTACTGGGGAGATACCCAAAGGATTATAAATCATGC
>NW_016816207.1:0-3344 GCF_001698545.2 Rhinopithecus bieti
TCAACATTTCCTAGGGTTTTTTTTTTTCCCCCAGCTAAATGTGGCCACATGATTAAATTTTAACTCATAAAATATAAGTAGAACTGATATATGGGATTTTCCCAAGTTTTCTTAAACAAGAGGTCACATACTTTTTCTTCTTTTTACCCTCCTGCTTGCTATGTGTAATGTGGCTTGAGCTCGAACTACCATCTTGGATGAAGAGTAATGAGATAAGCATATCAAAGGTTCAATAGAAGAAATCTAGATTTCTGTACTACCTATCTCCAGACTTAAATGAAATAGAAATTAACTTCTATTTTGTTTAAGCCATTTTGGTTTTCTGTTAAATGAACCAGAATCTAAATCTTAAGAAACACTGTGGGAGATTGGTGCCAAATTCTCTCAGGTTTTTATCCTGTATTTCTTAAATCTGTCCTTTTCTCCCTGCTTTCCACTCTCATCCTTGTCGTCATCACCACCACCATCATTACCTTTAGCCTGACACATTTACTGATTGCCTAGACTTTTGCAGTGGTATTCTAACTGGTCTACACAATTCAGTCTAGACCTCTCCAATCTGTTTTCCACTTTGCTGTCTAACTAATGTTTTCAAAATGTAAATTTTGAAAACATTTTGAAGATCAGATTACTACCCACTCTTCTTCTAGGGTGAAACTTCAGATGTTTTCCAATTAGAATTAGGATAGAGGCTACAAGTTTTAACATGACTGTGTTGGTTAGCTAGGGTTGTCATAACAAACTACCACAGATTATGGCACAAAAACAGTAGACATTAATTTTCCTACAATTATAGAGATTGGACGTCCAAGATCAAGGTGTCAGCAGGGTTGGTTTCTTTTGAGCCTCTCTCCTTGGTTTGTAGATCTTCATCTTTTCTATGTCTCTTTCCTTAGTTTGTATCTGTATCCTAATATCGTCGTCTAATAAGGACAACAGTCATATTGGACTAAGACTCTCTCTAATTAACTCATTTCAACTTACTTATCTCTTTAAAGAGTCCATCTCCAAATACAGTCATATTCTGAGGTACTAGGGGGTTAGAACTTCAACATACAAATTACGGGAAACACAGTTCAGCCATAACAATGGCCCATAATGTTTGATTCCTGATTCCATGAGTTTGTAAGCCTTTGGAGTTCCCATGCAACAGAACACTAGAAAAACTTGTTTATCCCATAAATTTCCTGGGCAAGGGAGAGCATCACTTTGGTAAAGTCTCAGTAGGAAGACTAAATTTTTCCTCAAAAGGGAGAAATTTGAAAAGAATACTTACAATGGTCTGGGCAGGGATTGGTTAACAAATTTATAAACTAGGCAAGTTGCTGGAGCGGTGTTTCTATTGTTGAAACATATGAATCCAGTGTAAGTTTGTGTTAAAAGTGTTAAAGTGACCTTATGTCTTCTGTGTTGTATACTGTGGTTAGTCTTGTAATGATGTTTAGCTGTTTTGAGAGTCACAGTATAGTTTTACTATCTCTGTTTCCTGTATTTTCCTGTTTATTTTCCAGTGTCCCTCCCTCCTTAGCCTAAGCTAAGGGAAAAGCCATTATCTCTGGATATGTGATTGAACTAGATGTATATTGGTATTCAATGGGTTGTGAGTCATTTTGATATCTAATAGTGTCAGGGCCGGGTTTCTTGGTCTTTTTGTTAGAATGAGCATCTGTTATAATAGTGGTTGCACAACAGTGTTTAAGACACACTTGCATACTGCAACACCAAGATGAAGACAAGGATTACTATTAGAGTTTGCAAAGCAACTATGAAGCCCTGATTGTAGACTTAGAATATCATAAAATCATGTTCCTAGTTTATTTGTATTTTTCTTATATATATAAGCAAGTAGCTTTCCCTTTAATTTAGATACTGATTTTTCAATTTTGTCAGTGTCTGAAGATTTAGTCCCAGATTTGGTTATTGTCAAGGATAAGGGTCTTGGGAGTACCATGACTAAAGGTGGAGGTATCTATTAACAATTTAGAATCTTTAAGTAGCAGAGAGGAAAGAAGATAGCAAAGAGGATAAACCTAGCTTTGTCATTCACATGGATGTGTGCTAGGCAAATCACTGATTCTCTTTTAGGGAGAAATGTCTGTTCTCACACTACTATAAAGATACTATCTGGGGGCCAGTTGTGGTGGCTCATGCTTGTAATCCCAGCACTGTGGGAGGCTGAGGCGGGTGAATCACCCGAGGTCAGGTGTTTGAGACCAGCATGACCTATGTGGTGAAACCCCATCTCTACTAAATACAAAAAATTAGCCAGGAGTGATGGTGTGTGCCTGTAATCCCAGCTACTTGGGAGGCTGAGGCAGGAGAATTGCTTGAACCCAGGAAGTGGAGGTTGCAGTGAGCCAAGGCTGCACCGTTGCACTCCAGCCTGGGTAACAAGAGCAAAACTCCATCTCAAAAAAAAAAAAAAAGATACTACCAGGGACTGGATAATTTATGAAGGAAGGCGTTTAATTAACTGCATAGTTCTGCATAGATGAAGAGGCCTCAGGGAACTTACAATCATGGCGGAAGGGGAAGCAAGGCACATCTTACATGGCAGCAGTTGAGAGAGAGAGAGAGAGAGAGAGAGAGAGAGAGAGAGAGAGCGCAAGAATGGGGGAACTACCAAACTGTTTTAAACTATCAGAGCTTGTGAGAACTCACTATTCTGAAAACAGCATGGGGGAAACCACCCCCATAATCCAGTCACCTCCCATAGGACCCTTCCTTAATATGTGGGGATTACAATTTGAAATGAGATTTGACTGAGGACATAGAACGTAACCATATCATTCTACCACTGGCCCCTACCAAATCTCATGTTCCTTTCACATTTCAAAACCAGTCATGCCTTCTGAACAGTTCCCCAAAGTCTTAACTCATTTCAGCATTAACTCAGAAGTGCAAGTCGAAAGTTTTATCTGAGACAAGGCAAGTCCCTTCCACCTATGAACCTGTAAAATAAAAAACAATTCAGTTACTTCCAAGATACAATGGCCGTATAGGCATTGGGTAAATGTTCTCATTCCAAATGGGAGAAATTGGCCAAAACAAAGGGGCCACTTGCCCCATGAAAGTCCAAATCCTGGCAAGGCACTCATTAAACCTTTTTTTTTTTTTTTTTTTTTTTAAGATGAGTCTCACTCTGTCGCCCAGACTGGAGTGCAATGGCGTGATCTCGGCTCACTGCAACCTCCGCCTCCTGGGGCAAAACAATTCTCCTGCCTCAGGCTCCTGAGTAGCCAGGATTACAGGCATCTGCCACCCTGCCCAGCTAATTTTGCATTTGTAGTAGAGACAGGGTTTCACCACGTTGGCCAGGCTGGTCTTGAACTCCTAACTTCAGG
>NW_016816208.1:0-2633 GCF_001698545.2 Rhinopithecus bieti
GTGCCCGTTTGCTTAAAGCGCAGTATTGGGGTGGGTTTTACCCGATTTTCCAGGTGAACTGTGTGTCTCAGTTCCCCTGGCTAGGAAAAGGGATTCCCTCCCCCCTTGCACTTCCCAGGTGAGGCGATGCCTCGCCCTGCTTCAGCTCTCACTGGTCGGGCTGCAGCAGCTGACCAGCACCGATTGTCCAGCACTCCCTAGTGAGATGACCCCAGTACCTCAGTTGAAAATGCAGAAATCACCGGTCTTCTGTGTCGCTTGCACTGGGAGTTGGAGACTGGAGCTGTTCCTATTCAGCCATCTTGCTCCGCCCCCTGATTGTGTCAAAACCTGATAATTTTTAGGGATACAGAAAAGAAGAGAGTAGCTTGAATTGTTGATTCAAGTCCTGTTGAGTGGTCACTAAATTCACTCATACTACAAGTTCAAATACTTGGAGAAAATACAAATTCTTTATTGTCAATAGCTATTTTTCCTTCCTGCTCAGTCTCTAGTCATTGGTTAACAGGCATAAACAAATGTATTACATAATTTAGTCCTAGTCCTATCCAGTAATTTCTACAGTTCATTTAGATAGTAGCCTCTCATTTGGAGAAAAACACAGTCTCTCAGGTAAACTTCCCCACCCTTGTCTCTCTTCCCAAGGTCTTGTTGAAACCGAGGGCTAATCTTTTTCGTCACTTGCTTTTTGTTGATTTTTTTTAACCCGTGTAGCTGAAAGCCACACTGCTAAACACTACAACTTAGCCTTCATGAGCTCCCTTAAAGATAATGCCTCTGATGTATATGTCACCATGGTAACAATTGCTTAAGTTGTTTTCAGGAACTTGGTACTCAGCTTTTGTCCAACTTAAACAAGTTAAAACCACTGACCTTTCAACTGGGCCTCACAAATGCTCAAGAGGTGAGCTTTTGATGTCCAAGGGCCAAAAACTCTTCTCTAAAATCACACTAACACCACTATTTTCTGAACGTGCATCCTATAAGGAGTCATGAACACCAACTACACTTGTACACATCATCAGTTACCTCATTTATCCTTACTGCCAATCACTTTTCTTCATGATTTAGACCACCTTGCTTCTTTACCCCATGGATATCCCTGAGCCAGCCTTATCTTCAGGGAAGCAGATTTGAGAGATGTTCTCCTGTCTCCTCTCTGGGATTACCTGTGAATAAATCTCTACTGCAAAACTCATCATTTCAGTAATTTTCTGTCTGCGTAATGGGCAGAATGAGCTTGCTTTTGTATCACTATCTGGGTGGTAGTGAGAAGGGTGTGTGGGTGATGCTTCATTGGTGGAGAAGAGGAAAGGATCTCCCTGTCTCTGTGTGTGCCCACTGGTCTCCAGATCCCTACTATTGTCCTCTTGCTGGCTGCAATTCTGTAATGATTAATTTGATATGTCAACTTAAGTAGGCCATGATACTCAGACATTTCATCAAACATTATTCTATTCTAGATATTTTCATGAAGGTTTTCTTTTTTTTTTTTTTTTTTTTTTTTTTTTTTTTCTTGCTTTTTGAGATGGAGTCTCATTCCGTCACCCAGCTTGGAGTATAGTAGCACAACCTCAGCTCACTGCAACCTCTACCTCCCGGATACAAGCAATTTTCCTACCTCCGCCTGCTGAGTATCTAGGACTACAGGTGCCCACCACCACACCCATTTTTTTTTTTTTTTATATTTAGTAGAGACAGGGTTTCACCATGTTGGCTAGGCTGTTCTTGAACTCCTGACCTCAGCTGATCCGTCCACCTCAGCCTCCCAAAGTGCTGGGATTACAGGCTTGAGCCACCGCGCCAGGCCCTTCGTTAAGGTATTTTTAAGATCAGACTAACATTTAAATCAGTAGACTTTGAGCAAAGCAGATGATCCTTTATAAAATGCGTGGCCTCATTCAATAAGTTGAAAGCCTTAATAAAGAAAGACTGACCTCCCTGAAGAAGAAGGGATTCTGTCAGCCATCCACCTTTAGACTCAAGCTGCAATTCCTCCCTGGGTCTCCAGCCTGCTGCCTTACCCTGCAGATTTTGAACTTTCCAGCCTCCCCAATCATGTGAGCCCTATTCCTTAAAATAAATTTTTCTTGATAGATATATACATAGATAGATAAAGACAGGGTGATAGTTGCTTCCTTGGACCACCTGTCTTCTGGTTTATCTGGACAAAAAGATACACATACACAAACTTATATGTATATACATATGTGTGTATATATATGGGCGTGCACACACACACACACACACATGCATACACACACACTGTAGTCTGTGTCTGGTGAACAGATGATCCACTCTCCTGGCTTGGGTTATTCTTCCATGACATCAGTCATATCTTCCTGAGTCAAGGTGGACTCCCATCTTTGGGTGTTTGCCACATCCTACTGCAGAACCCTCAGCTTGACAATTCTCTCTTCTTCTCCAGCCTCAGTTGTGCTGTTTACTTTCCTTGCCACAAGTTTCTGGGAAGTCCTATAGCCCTTGATCTATCATCTATACCTAAAACCACTGAGAGTGTCTTGGAAATGTCCTGTATGCCTTCTCTCTTTCTGACCACACTACTCTGCTCTCTCTTTTTTTTTTTTTTTTTTAATTTTTTTATTATACTTTAAGTTCTAGGGTACATGTGG
>NW_016816209.1:0-35620 GCF_001698545.2 Rhinopithecus bieti
CCTGAGGATGACCTGTGTGTCTGTCTGTTAGCTCATGGTTTGAACTCCCTTTTTCTGTTTTAAATGAGTCTTGCTGGAAATTTATCAATTTAATTTTCCTATTTGAAGAACCTGCTTTTGACTTTATTGATTTTATCTCTTTTATACTTTTAAACCAATTTTCTGCAATTATTTTTTCAAATTTTCTTTACTTTTCATTGCATGAATTTCCTAGTATTTGTCTGGTTGTTTTGGAATAAATCTTTCCTTGTTAATAACAGATGAATTTAATGATATACATTTCCTTTTTAGCATTATTTTAATTATATTTCAAATGTTTTATTGTTAGGCATCTTGAATATTATTTAATTAGACTTATTTTCATCATTGGTTCATGCATTTGCAAGGGAACTATAAAGGAGAGGGAAGGGAATAAATTTTTCTGGTGATATTATAAAACAATTAGAAACAATTGAAATTAATTTTAATAAAATAGTTTAACTGAATATATCCAAAATATTTAGAACATAATAAACATTGCATATATTAGTGAGATGTCTTATATTTTTGTTCTTCTTATTATTTTTTTGACACAGGGTCTCACTCTATTGCCCAAACTGGAGGGCAGTGACCAGATCCCAAATAACTGCAGCCTCAACCTCGTGTGTTCCAGCAATCCTCCCACCTCAAATTCCCTAATAGTTGGGATTACAGGCACATACCACCATGCTCAGCTAATTTTTTTTCTTTTTCTTGCAGGAATAAGGTCTCACCACGCTGCCAAGGCCGCTCTTGAAGTCTAAAGCAATTCTCCTGTATCTGCTTCCCAAAGTGCTGTGATTACAGGATTGAACCACTGCACCCTGACTTTCTACCTTTCATACTAAATTTTGACATCCACTTTGCATTTTACACTTACAGTCCAATTCAGAATAAGATTTCAAGTGTTCAATATCTACCTGTGGCTTTCTTCCTTTTTTTTTTTTTTTTTTTTTTTTTTGAGAAGGAGTCTCACTCTGTTGCCCAGGCTGGAGTGCAGTGGCACGATCTCGGCTCACTGCAAGCTCCTTCTCCCGGGTTCATGCCTGTCTCCTGCCTCAGCCTCCCGAATAGCTGGGACTATAGGAGCCCGCCACCACGCCCAGTTAATTTTTAGTAGAGACAGGCTTTCACCATGTTAGCCAGCATGGTCTCGATCTCCTGACTTCATGATCTGCCCACCTCAGCCTCCCAAAGTGCTGAGATGACAGGCGTCAGCCACCACACCCGGCCTACCTGTGGCTTTCTGATTAGACACATGGAATTAGACAAACTACCCATTTATCTAGGAGACACCTTAGTTTTCCAATCCTTAGCTTATGGAACTATTTTCCTAGTAGGAAGAAAGTCCTGAGCCTACTTAGGTTTCAAAAGAGAGGGAAGATTGGAACTCACTTTCTCTAAACTCTAGGGTTTAGAGAACTATAAATTAGATTGAAATATGAAAGACCTTATGAATATAATTTTAGAAGAAAAGTTCTCAAAGTGAGCCAGGCTGGATGCTTTGTAATTTAGAACTCACTGGTGGTTGTATCTTGGCATCCTAATGGTCACCACTCAGGTTTTTTGTTTTGTTTTTTTTTTTTTTTTTTTTATTATGTAGAATACTGAATTTTCTTACTTCAGAACTTTGTGTGGAACTTCAAAAGTCTGGATACTTTTCTAAAACATTTTTCTACACATTTTTTTTTTTTTAATTTTCTAAATTGAAACTATGAATGGATATCCTCTTAACAGAAGGGCGTTATTTACTCCAGTTATCAAGGCAAAACCTTTTCTTTTTGATTGGCTTTAACCTAATCGCATGTAATTGTCTAAGATCTATTTTTAAAAAAAACTTCCACAAAAGCATGCAATGATAGACAACCTATATCAGTTGTCTGATTGCCATTATTGATCTTGTTTTTTTTTTTTTTTTTTTTTTTTTTTTTTTTTTTTTTTTTTTTTTTAGGCAAGGATCTCACTCTTTGGCCAGGGGCTGGAGTACAGTGGCATGATTTCGGCACACTGCAACCTCCACCTCCCGGGTTCAAGCAATCTCGAGCCCAGTACCCCAGATTATCTGACTACCGTACTTACCACCTTACCTGCTATGTTTTGTAGTATTTAGTAAGAATACGCTGCTATGTTGGTCAGGATGGTCTGAACTCTAACCTCCGGTGAGTCCACCCCCTTAGCCTACCAAAGTGCTCGGATTACACATGTGAATGGGACCATGGCCAGCCCAAGTTACCTTTTTAAGTTTACATAAAGTGCTTTATAAATCCCTTTTAATGACTCATCATTAAAAAACCAATAAATATATTAATTACAATGTGTATTTTCTCTTTGAATCCCACAATAGTATCATTGCTAACTTTTAAAAAGTTAAAGACTTATTTTTAAGGCAGTAGTAGCAATGATCTTCTCTTTCGTAAAAACTTTTGTACTTTCTGTAAACTTTCAAACTGCAGCATTGCGGGTAAATTCATAAGTTCAAAAATTCCTCCCATTCCTGCTCTTTCTCCTCTCTTCTTGTTTCTTCTTTCTTCTTTTCGTTAGAAGCACAAGTCACATAGCTTTGCTTGACTGATGTTTGGATGCCGAGCAGAAAGTAGAGCCACAGGAAGGAAGATGGAGAGAAGAGCTGGAGGGCTCTTCAAAGCAAGTCACCTGCCAAAACACTGAGAAATGCAATGTATTAAACCTGGAGTACATGAATTCATCATGTGAAACCAAAGAAACAAGAGAGAAGGTTTTTTAATCTGCTGCATATGATATGTATTATTTGAAGCATAGACAGAAATACTGAGGCTAGAATTTATATTTTGCCTGCTGTTCTGTCCAGTGAAGATTTTAGAACCCTTTCCTCGTACTGGAATTGCTGGGTCAGAGAACAAACTTATGTGTAAGGATTTTCATGCATTTTCCCATAAACATTCTCCATGAAATTCTATACAAGCATTCAAAGTGTTAAGCTGACTGGCTACCTACAGTACACTGTCAGCATATTTGATAATATCACGTATTAATTCTGTCATTTAGATTTTAGTATAAAATAGCTCACTTACAACAACAGCTTGTTCCTGGAAACTGGGGAATTATCCTATTTTCAAAGGTGGAGGATGGTACATAGACGTGGATTATGGGGTATTGATCGTATATTCTGAATATTAGATACACATACATTACAAATCCACTTGGTAAACAATAATTGTTGTCTATGTGTATATAATCACTTTTCTAAAATTTCCTTTAGTGGGTGTTCTGTCACCCAATCTGGAGTGCGATGGCACGATCTCTGCTCACTTCAACCTCCACCTACCAGTTTCAAGCAATCTTTGCCTCAGGCTCTGAGTAGCTGGGATTGCAGGCGTGTACCCACCCAATACGTTTTTGTTTTTTAGTAGAGATGGGATTTTCACCATGCTTGGGCCAGACTGGTCTTCAAACTCCTGACCTCAGGTGATCTGCCTGACTTGGGCCTCCCAAGAGTGCTGGATTACAGGCGTGAGCTCTGCTTCTGGTCCTTATGTACAATAAACATATCTAGTGCTCTCTATGTGAAAAAATACAGCTGGAAGAAAGAATTATTCCGATATTGATATAACCTGTCTGGTTGTACTTTCTCCACACCCCATCTATGTTGTCTTCTCTTTTGTTGCTATACTCAGTGATTATATTAGGCAGTCCAATGAAAGTTCTGCAAAACCAAAAAACAAACATAAAATAATATTTTATTGTTTAAACGATATAAGGAAATAAAAGTGAGCATCTCTTTCCTATTTCCTTTATTGCTCAAAAATGCAAGAAAGATGAATGTTTACATTTACTACATGGCCTACTTGTGTTGTGTGGAAGCCAGAGAGAAAAAGGGATGTTTTTTGCAGTGGAATTGTGTTTGTATGATTCTAGTTTATATTTAATTATATAATCTGAAAAATATGATGAACAAACTATTGAATATTTGATGTGTTAGGCCTCCGAGTATGTAGGGCAGATGTCCCTGCCTGGAGCATAATCATCAATTGGGCCTGTGTGTTTTTAGTAACATGTAGTAGGTTAAAAATAACTCTCCCCACCTTTCCAGATGTGATATCAGACCATTCTGGTGGAATTGTGTACCTCAGCATTTTATTTTTGGAATATTCCTTTGTTAAGATTAATGTTCCTTACTAAATTTGGTGTTGTGTGTGACCAATATGAATTCTGTAGATTAATTGCTTGAAAATTAGAAACTTGTGTGTTGTATACTGAATACCATTAAAATTCATAATTTTGGAATTAGCATATGTGTGGTATGTGTATGAAATGTCTTTTAAATATAAAGTATGTTGTTTTTTTATGTACTTTTGCTTTGTGTGGTAACTTGCATCTTTCTCCTTTAGCAGGTATTGGTGTGTGTTAGTTTTTTTTTTTGTGTTTTCCGAGCCTATCCAGAGCTCAGTGCAGGGCCCATTGATAGAATTCCCTGTTTGTTTGTTAGATCATGTTGTGTTTGTGTTATTTTATTTCACCAAATCTTTATTTCATTCATGTGTGAACGATATGACTATATGCAACCCTTTCTGGGTTTCTTATTGTCCTATATTTTTAAATCAGAAGAGTAAAAATCATAGTGTTCAAAAAGTTCTGTGTGTCTTTCACTATTGGATTTAGAACTATATTTGAGGTTAATGGAATGACATTAAGAAATAAAAATTGAATAAATGGAACAATACTAAGAAGGAAGCTTAATAACCAAAGTTACGTAAAAATCTTTACATTTCTTTACTTGTATTTGACTTGCATTGTTAAAAAACAGTTTTTTTGGGGAATAGAGTTCACAGCAGGTTTGTTGGAGTATTTGATATTTTCTTATAATAAATGTGTATTATTGATACAATGTAAAAATATTGACTTACTATGTAAAAAGAAGAAGAAATATTTTGTAAATAGGGAAGTAAAAATAGAATGGATAATTTCAGTTCAGTTACAACATGAAACCTACATATAAAATCTAAAATTCAGTTTTCAACTAGAGCTAGCAAGGGGAAGTCCACAGAGTGACTGGTGAAAATTATTTTGCAAAAATCTGCTTCAGTTACCACTTATAATTGAACATATGGGACTTTTATCCCAGTTTTTAGAGCAGCTGCTTGAGTAAGCTAAAATCTTACCCATTTCCTGTCAAAAGTATATCACTAGTAATTTAAGGACAAGAAATTTTTAATAATGACCTTCTATAGCTTAAAAGGGCATTCGGGCATTATACATTTCTGTTTACATGGGAAACTGGATTAAAAACAGGCTGTTTTATATTCAACTCTCAATTTTTGAGTTTTCAATACATTTCAACGTTGCTTTTTGGGATGTTGTTTTTCTATGAGAATAATTAATCATTCCTATACTTGATTAAATGTTGTAATCAAAAATTCTCCTGTCCTTTGTAACTTCAAATTTCTTGGTAAAGTAAATTCTTGGTAGAACA
Source organism: Rhinopithecus bieti (assembly GCF_001698545.2). Taxonomy (NCBI): domain Eukaryota; kingdom Metazoa; phylum Chordata; class Mammalia; order Primates; family Cercopithecidae; genus Rhinopithecus; species Rhinopithecus bieti. The sequence goes on from NW_016816209.1 coordinate 5,468, forward strand.
AATCTTTCCCTCAGATTCTAATTTCTATATTACATGTATCATACTTTTTTTTTTTTTTTTTTTTACTATTTTTCAATTGATTTTACTCTGCATCCTGAAAGACGCAATAGTCATATCTTCCTGTATGGAGAATTGAGAAGCATGAATGTTGGATGTGACCCTCAAGATGATCCCCATATCACTGCAAAATCTGAACGTTTTCTTGTATGGGGTGCTCAGACTTTCACATCTGGCAAATATTATTGGGAGGTTCATGTGGGGACTCTTGGAATTGGGCTTTTGGTGTCTGTAACAATTATTGGAAAGAGAAGAGACAGAATGATAAGATAGATGGAGAGGAGGGACTCTTTCTTCTTGGATGTGTTAAGGAGGATGCTCACGGCAGTCTCTTTACCACCTCCCCACTTGTGGTGCAATATGTTCCAAGACCTACCAGTTGAGTAGGATTATTCCTGGATTGTGAAGGTAGAACCATGAGCTTTGTTGATGTTGATCAAAGTTCCCTTATATACACCATCTCTAATTGCTCCTTCTCAACTCCTCTCAGGCTTGTCTTTTGCTGTAGTCACTTCTGATCAGAGACAAGTCAGAAGTGTGTCTATATGCTGTGGGAACCCATTTATCACAGAAAGTCCTCTTTTTTGCACCTCATCAAACAGGACAAATAAGTTATATTTAATGTCTTTAGTTGTGTTCTAATGTCATCAAACCTCATTAATAGTGTTTCTATTAAATATGGCGAAAACATTAAAACTATGTGTATTGGTTCTTTGTTTAATCATTTTAGGAAAATCACTACCCATGATGTATGGAATAGAATATATTCTCTGGTTTTTCATTATTTCTGAATGTCACAAAGTGAAACAATAGATGACAGAGTTGTCTAAATGAAGTTAAAATCAAAGGAAGAAAGTAGGGATCTTGGGCTTCATGAAAAAACTTGGAGTCAAAAGACTCAATGGTAATCTGGCAATATTTTCTGTCTCTTCATCTAACAGTATTATACTTATCCATGTATTTTATTTATGAATCTATACTTTGAGGTCATCTTATTTGACCTCCTATGCTGTGCTTATCTTTGTAAATCTCATCTTATATACAAATGCTCATACATTATTAGAGTGTTTTCCTACAGTGAAATTTACAAAGTGATCAGGACAATGCTGGATCAATTAAATATTCAAATGGACATAACTGTATACTGACCTCTACCTCAAACCATACCCAGTTCATTTCCACATGGATTCACGTTCTGAAGGTGAAGGGAACACAATAAAATATTCTCACAGAGAAAGATTTCCTAACCAAGACAAAAATGTAACAATTAAGAAGGAAAATTTAGTTAGTTTATATCAAAAATGATGACTTCTGTGTTTCAAAATATACCATCCAAGAATTAAAATGCAAACAAAGAGTGGAGAAAAATATTTAACCCAACATATATGCAATAAAATACAATACATGTGATTAATGAATGTAATCAATAAAAGAAAATGAACCCAATATAAAATTGGGAAAATATTTGAACAAGCACTTCATAAAATTTGAGGCATAAATAACTGGACAAATATGAAAAAGGGATTACTTGTATTAGTCCTCAGAATAATAAAGATTAATCCATAAGTTGAACTACAGGCCTCCATAAAAATTAGCAAAATTTAAAGACACATAATATTGTGTGTTGTGAAAGACAAAGAATCAGTGAAAGTTATTCATGGCTGGAAGGACGTAAACTGAAATACTTTTTGGCAAATTGACTATGAGCATTCCTTATGGGCTAGATTCTAACTCTAAAATAGATTCCACAGGTTGCCTATGCGTATTTCTAGATAAACACAGTGTTGATCATTGCATCAATTTTTATAGTAGCTCCAAATTGGAGACAAAATAAATACTAATCAATAGTAGAATTGCTAAATAAATTGTGATCTCTTCATAAAAAAGAATTCTGTAAAACAAAGATAAGATGAAAATGCAACAAATTAATGAATCTCAATGAGAAGTTTAAGAAGAAGAATTGAAACACACAAATGTTATATTATAGATAAATATGTTTAGATAAATTGTGAACTCCATTAATTGATACTAGAAGTTAGAATATTGAATAATATTTTGGGAGGTAATCGTTAGGAAACTTAAAAATTAACCAGGATGAGATACAGGAATCATTTCAATCAAAGAGAGAAACTAAGTATTTTTCATGCAGAAGAAAATTATATACATACATAAAATATTTTAATGTGTAAAGTAAGAAGCTTGAAATAAATGAATTTGATGTTATGCCTAATTTTTCAAATGCATATATACATGTATACACACACACACATAATTTAATTTATGGTAAGTTAACATCAACATTAAGACATAAACTTTTTTTATTATTATACTGTAAGTTCTGGGGACACGTGCAGAACGTTCAGGTTTGTTACATAGGTATACACGTGCCACGGTGGTTTGCTGCACCCATCAACCCATCATCTACATTAGGTATTTATCCCAGTGATATCCCTCCCCAGGGCCTGTCCCCCACCCCTAACTGGCCCTGGTGTGTGATGTTCCCCTCGCTGTGTACATGTGTTCTCAGTATTCAACTCCCACTTATGAGTGAGAACATGCAGTGTTTGGTTTTCTATTCTTGTGTTAGCTTCCTAAGAATAATGGTTTCCAGCTTCATCCATGTCCCTGCAAAGGACATGAACTCATCCTTTTTTATGGCTGCATAGTACTCCACAGTGTATATGTGCCACATACATTTGTTTTACAGTCTGTGAAGAGATTCACAGAATATCACATTTTAAGACCTGTATTTACCTCTCCATCTCTCCCGTGTGACACTGCCCAGACCAGTGCCTTGAGAACTTTCGCAGCAGGGAAAGCGGCTTAAAGAAGCGTGCCTGGGAGACCACGTGGCACTGCCTGGCTGGGTCCTCGGCTGACAGAGGTGAGGATAGGGATCATAGGGACTTGGTAATGCTGTGAATTATGTATGTGTGGCAGGAAGGTGCCACAATGCCAAGGCCCCACGTCTTCGAAATTCCATGAGGTCCGCATGAGGTTGAACTAAACACCAAGGGCTGTCCTCAAGGGAAAAATAAAAGAAACACCACATAATGGACTCTTTGGAACTGAGTCTAGAAGAGAGGGCTGCCTGGTCCACTCCAGGAGAATTTGCCTAGAAGAAGTTTGCTTCCCATTGCATTCTCTTTGCTTGTTCTAAACATCACCTCCTCCCCATTCCTGTAATTTGCATCATTCTGGGCTCCTTACTCTTGCTGCATCCTTTTTTTACATTTTAAGGATGCCTGGATTCGATTTACTTAGGAGCACATAAGGCTTAATTTTGTATTTCTGTAATCATTTATTACATTTCCCCTATTTTATCAAATGACACGTTTTTCTCATGTATATTTTTAATATGTTAAAATTTTGTATTCAGTTTATCTAAAACTCCCTGCTTAAAATGAGTTTAATTCTAGCAAGCTATACATGCTTATCTCTGCATTGTCTTATAATTTGATGATAAATGTTTTCCCCCAATATATGACTGTATGGATACTTTTTAAAAAGATACAATAAAACCTGATCTCTCTGTCTCACTTGATCAAGTGGCTGAAGGAGTCAATCCCTCCATCAAATAGAAATATCCGGCATCACTTAACCTAATTAATAACAACATCCAGTGTGCACGTGCTCCCACAATGAGAAGAAAAGACCAAACAGCTAAAAAGGAGAGAATCCCATGATTTCTGTGTAAACTCCTACAGATATCATCAGTATTTATTGCTAGAAACAGTATTTTAAATACAAGGTTTTCAGGCAAATGTATTAAAACTGCCTTGGATACAAGGGGCCCTTTCACTTGTAAAACTTAGCAAATCGGATAACGATTAAAAATACAAAATTACACAGAAAATACCCTTCAATAAATTGACTTTTTTTTTTTTTTTTTTTAAATTGAGACGGAGTTTGCCTCTTGTTGCCCAGGCCGGAATGTAATGGCTTGATATTGGCTCACTGCCACCTCTTCCTCCGGGTACAAGCGACTCTCCTGACTCGGCCTCCCCAGTAGCTGGGATTACACGCATGTGCCACCATGCTCGGCTAATTTTGTACTTTTAGTAGAGATGGGGTTTCTCCATTTTGGTCAGGCTAGTCTCAAACTCCCAACCTCAGGTCATCCACCAGCCTCGGCCTCCCAGAGGCCTGGGATTACAGGCGTGAGCCACCGCGCCCGCGCCCGGCCTAATAAATTGATCTTTAAAAAAATCTTCATTGAGGTTCTCTAAAGGGAGTCTTTAAGGCCACATGCCCGCTAGGTGTACTGATTCCTAGGGTGGTTGGTGTCAGGCGAATCGATGTGGCTCCCCCAGCCCCTTCCTGGGAGCATCCTAGAAACAGCGTGTCTAGCGTGGAAGACGCACGCGGCCCGGTGGTCCTGGGAGCGGTCATGGTGCCCAGACCCGCGGCCTCCCCGTGCCCTCGAACCCCATGTCAAGCACCCGCGGATTCTCACGTCCTCTTCTTACAGGGCGGCGGGCGCTTTTCCTGCACCTTGGCGCTTCTTCTAGGCCTCCTCCGCCTTCCGTTTCTCCTCCTTGGCCACCTTGTAAGGCCACCTTGTAAGGCCACTTTGGTATCCGCAGGTGGCCGCTGCCCTTTGTGCTGCCCTTCCGCGCCGACCTCTCGGGGCTGGAAGGTGGGCGCTGGCGCCTTGGTGAGGCTGACCTGGGGCACCACCACGCCGGCCACAAGGTGCTCCGCTGAAAGCCCTGCAGGGGCAGAGGCTGGCCTTCCGCGGGGCGGGGGTGGCGGAGCCCCAGGACCCCTGCAGCGGGGCAGGTGGGAGGTCGGCTCTTGCGGAGCCCTCCTGGGAGCCCACGGCCGATGGGACGGGCCGCTTGGGCTGCTCTGCGCCCTCTGTTTCCCTGCCTCCTGCGCCTGTCCCCTCCCCCCACCCCCCGCCGCGCCGCCAGAATTTTCTGCACCGCCAGAATTTCCTGCACAGCCAGGATTTCCTGCACCGCCAGCCGCCTCTTCCGCACCCACAGAGTGCTCATGGGGGACAGTGTCTGGCACGCGATGGCCACAGCGGGGCTGTTAGAGGCTCCTGGTCATCCTGACCATGTGATCCACGGCGCCCCGATCCTCCAGGCGGCGCACGGAGCGCGGCATCAGCTGGGACAGCTCGCAGTCCTAGAGCTTCTGCAGGCAGTTCTTGGAGACCTCGGGCTTCCGCGCTCTCTAGAGGAGCGGAGGCAGCTCAAGCTGGTACTTTTCCCTGAACCGCTACCCGCAGGGGCGCTCCTGGAGCCTCTGCATGAAGCCAACGTGTAAATGGCCACTCCTCTGGCGACATCCCACGACGGGGGCCCTCGGGTGGAAACCCGCCCCTGCTAGCTCAGGGCTGGGATGCGATCGACCAGGTATGGCGGCTTTCAACCCGAACGCGTCCCTCCTTCAAGGTCAAGACCCGGGACATAGTTCAACAAGTAGTTGGTGATTGATGATAGCGTGCCCTGACTGGGCCAGAACAGCCGCTTTAGTAAAACAGCGCAGGAAAGTGATGAAACAGATGCTCAGCTCCTTTCTTCATTTTCACTTTGATTCCGTGATGCCTCTGTGTCCCTCTGAGGACATCTCGCCTGGGATCTGTGACTCTGCCGGTCTTCAATGCCTACCGGGAAGAGTTCCTGGCCGTCATCAGGCATGAAAGCCTCCAAGCCCTCTGTCCTCAACGTGGATCCCTGGGCCAGCGGCATCAGCCTCACCAGGAAACCTGTTCTTCTGCTCATTCTTGGGCCCCACCCCAGGCCTATTCAAAGAAAGACTCCAGGGGCAGGGCCTGGCAGCCTGTGTTTCCACCAGATCTGTGTTAAAGCTCAAATGAACCAGCCCAGGTGATGCTGACGCAGGAAGCCCAAGACTGAGAGGCAGTGTCTAAGGCAACTGTGCCCATGGGGCCAGGGGCAGCCCCTGCCTGTGCAGCTATGTTTAGGGCTGTGTTCCCCTCCCTGTCCTGCCAGTTGACCTCAATGTGGGAGCACTCAGCTAAGGCCACCAGGGTCTATCCACAAAGCTGTAGTAGCAGGCCACATTAAGGCTGGTCCAGCCATTGTGGTGAGTCTCCTGTGCCTTCCCAACGCTCACCCCACGCTGCACCAGCGTCCACAGCAGCCCCACGCCTCCGGGACGCCCTCCGGGACCCTCTCCACGCCCTCGACGCCGTTCTCCTCCTCGTCCTGGAAAGGATAATTGTTCGGCCAGGGGCAGTGGCTCACTCCTGTAATCCCAGCACTTTGGAAGGCCAAGGCAGGCGGATCACGAGGTCAGGCGATCATCCTGGCTAACACAGTGAAACCCTGTCTCTACTAAAAATACAAAAAATTAGCCAGGCGTGGTGGCGGGCGCCTGTAGTCCCAGCTACTCGGGAGGCTAAGGCAGGAGAATGACATGAACCCGGGAGGCAGAGCTTGCAGTGAGCAGAGATCATGCCACTGCACTCCAGACTGGGTGACAGAGCAAGATTCCCTCAAAAAAAAAAAAAAAAAAAAAAAAAAATTATCGTCAGAGGCGATGCTGCGGGTGGGTGTCGGGCAGACTGGAGAAGTCCTGGAACTCTTTGTAGTAAGCGCGATCCTCCTAGACCTGTGCGCCTATTGGGTGGGGGACGGCTGCAGAGCGCACTTGCCCACCTGCGGCCGGGTCCCGCCAGCAGCCCATGGGCTGCCGGAGGCCGCGTGGACGGGGGTTAGGGACCGTCAGGGAAGCCAGTCGCGCCGCCAAGCTCCCTGTTCTCGCTTTGGTCCCCCAGAGAGGCCTAGCCCTCTATTGCTGGCCTTCGCATATATGCAGATTTATTTATTGTAGAAGAAAGAATTATACCTTCCAGGTAAAATGGGCTACCATAAATATGCGAGTTGCGTTTTTGAGACAAATTCTCACTCTGTCACCCAGGCTGGAGTGCAATGCACAATCAGACTCACTGCGGTCTTATTAACTCTTGACTCCAAGTAATCCTCCCCATCGCCTCCTTAGTAGCTGGGATAAAGGTGCCAACCCCTGGCAGGATATTTCTTTTTATTTTTGTCGAGATAAGTCCTTACTATGTTGGCTAGGCTGATGTTAAATCTGGCCTCAAGTGATTTTTCTGCTTGGCCTCCAAAGCACTGGGATGTTAAGGTATGGCACTGTCACCAGCATTGTATCATTTTTTTTAATACAGATAGCTGTCAATAAAAATATTATATTAGGACTTAAGTCAGAAAAGCAGGTGGGTTTTACTGACCAGTCTTCCCTTATTGTCAGCTTATGTGCAATACGAATACCTTTATTTTTAATTGTTTTATTTTATATCTTCAAGGTACAAAATATGTTGTTTTGAGTACATATCATAATGAAATGATTATATATGAAGAAAATTTAACAAATTTATATTCATTCGGCTGTCTCTTTTTTATGTAAGAACATCAAAATCTAGTCCCTCAAGGAATTTTCCCCAAAACATACAAGATTATCGAATATCCTACAGGTTGTACTCAGATTCACTTTATTCTACATTTACTGCGCTTTACAACTTTGTCCTTCGTTTCTAATTTTTCATCAATGTAGCCCCTTGTTTTTACTGTTGACTTTTAAAATAGATTTCAATATGAGTGGGGCCATGAGTATTTTTCTCTGTTGGTCTGTCTTATTCCATGGGAAAACTGCCATTTACATTCCTACATTTAGTACAGAATAGGTGCTAGTCAGATATGTCTGTTTTGTTAGCTTATTTTTTCAAGTTTTCCTCTTTATCAATTTTTTGACCATAAGAGTCAATTCTTGTATTAAAATATCTGGTACCCGGTAATTGATAAAAAACACTTTTTTTTTTTTTTTTTTTTTTTTTTTTTTTTTTTTTGAGATGATGTTCATGTCGTTGCTCTGTTGGCCCGGCTGGAGGGCAGTGATGCGATCTCTGCTCACTGCAAGCTCGCCTCCAGGTTCACACCATTCTCCGCCTCGCCTCCTGACTAGGCCTGGGTCTCAGGTGCCACACCATGCCGGGCTGAATTTTTGTATTTTTAGTAGAGAATTGAGTTTCCCACGTTGGCCAGGATGGTCTCATTCCTGACCTCATGATCATCACCTCGGCTTCCCAAAGTGCTGAGATTACAGGCGTGAGTCACCGTGCCCTGCAGGTAAATTAACTTCTTTTAGGGATAACAACTCAGGAAGTTCAAGATTTCTGGGATTAATGATGCCAATGTTCTTAGTGTCTTTCTTTGTTTATTTCAATTGTAAGTAATTCTGGACAGTCTCATAATTCTGACAGGTGAGAGAATAATAATAAGTTCTCTAGGAGAATCCTAGAATCTGTATCTCGTTAAATGGCTAAGGAAGTATGCTAATGGACAACCTTTTCATCTTCCTAAATCAGAGTCAATACTATGATGTAAGGGTTAGCTATTCTGTCTTTCTGCCAAAGTGGAATCTGAGCTAAATTAGAAGAATGTAGGAATAATTTTTTCTTCAAAAACTAGGAACAACTATGTAATTCCATTATGAGGATTGACTGTGCGCAGGGTTTTGCATCAACGAAAGCTCCAACACATAGGTGAAAATCAAAAAGGCAGTGCTGGGTTGGAGCCCGAAGGTGGATAATTTATCATCTCGATCCTTGAAAAAAAGCAGCGAGTCAAAAGATTGCTGGTGAGATGCTTCTCTCTCTGCTAATCCCTAATGTTCTGCTATAAACTGTGGAGCAGAAAGTGAGCGGTTATGTATACAATCTGTGTGGTATAGGTGAAGTAAGTAGGAACATTTTCTGATTAGTATTTTCAAATTTGGAGAATATCCTATCTACATCATTCATTTAAGGGATAAATACAAGTAAGATGTTTCTTGCCACCCTAACCCTCGCTAAGTTATGGCTCTGAAGTGAAGGAAACACTGGACCTTTGACAGTGGTAAAAAAGCAGGGGTTTACTCACTCTGGAATACTAAGGACTGGTGCTACCTTAAGCAGCACCTTATTCTCTTTGGTTGGGGTTCTGCTTGTTCATTGAACACTCTTGGGTTATTTTCTGTTGTGCCAGTCATCATTTGTTTTCGAATCAAATGATGGAATAACATTGTTTGAATGTTAACAGCATTTACCAGATATATCTTACACTTGGGTGTGCATCTGCCTAATTTTAGCTATAGGATGGGATAAAAGCATTGTGAAACACCAGGTGATTTCCTTATAGCCCATACCTTGTCCCTCCTGCTTTCTTTTGGCTTTCCTGCTGCATGGGTCATGGCATAAATGGGAGTTTCTGCACACAGAGAAAAAATTACTTTGTTGAGATTTGTTTCTTCTTGACACTTCCTATATTGTTAAAACATGTGGAGCAATGCACCTTCCTGATCATGTCAATTTGTAGTCTTTGTTAAGCAGGTAGGGGGCCTGTTTTTTGGCCCCCCCTTAGGAGACGTGCTATCACTTTAGTATAAATTTTCCATTGTTCATCATCTGACTTCTTATTTTAAAATTTAAACTATTTTGTTTTTCTATCATAAGAATGTTTATAATCACTTTATGTTTAGTACGTAATTTAAAAGTATACGTTGTCAGTTAAAATCCAGGGACGTCTTCTTTTTCTAAGTCTGTTCCTGTTCCCCATTCTTTATAGGAACCTTCCTCTTTCAAATGGTTGTGTTAAAAACTTAAGACAATTGAATCAACCGTTAAAAATATGCTACCAATATTTACCTACATAACGTATTATCTTGATATGATCTGAATCAATTATTTCTTATCTTTTGATAGATATTCATTGTATGTTCTTCCTATTTTGTACTTATATTTTGGAAAGTTTTTCTTTTTTTTTTTTTTTTTTTTTTTTTTTTTTTTGAGACGGCAGTCTCGCTCTGTCCCCGGCTGGAGGGCAGTGGCGCGATCTCCGGCTCACTGCAAGTCGCCTCCCGGGTTCCCGCCTTCTCCGGGCCTCAGCCTCCTGGAGTGCTGGGACCTATAGGCGCCCGCCACGCGCCCGGCTAATTTTTTGTATTTTTAGTAGAGCGGGGTTCACCGTGGTTCGTTTCCGGACCTTGTGATCCGCCCGCCTCGGGCCTCCCAAACTGCTGGGGATTCAGGCGTGCACACGTTGGCACGGCCGGAAGAAGTTCTTAATGTTAGAATAAGTATTACAATAACTCCTCTACTCTATCATTTATTCATTTTTTTTATTGTGTATCTTTCTAAAAATTGATTGGATAATGGTATATATTTAGCAAAGACAAATAGTGCCATTACCCCTTGGAATTTTCAATCTGGTAGTAATAAGAATAAGAGTTTTCTGAATATTATAATCTGATATAATATACTCAGAGAAGATGTAATAGTAGAGCAACCCAGCACTGAGAAACTGTTGTATGAGCTGAAATATGATTAATAACTAGGATGCTGAGAAATAATAAAGTCTGTGAGGTCAACTTAACTTGGTCAGACTTAAAAAGAAAATAAGCACTTTTCTTTATTCTTTGTAAGATAAGGTATCTATGACTTCATTTTTCTACCCCAGCCTGGTTCAAATATGCAAGTAAGACAAATGGTTTACAGTGTGTACAAACTGAAAACATAATCTCTGAAAAGGAAATCAGATTTAAAAAGAACTTATATTGTATGATTTTATTTACCTGAATGCAAAAACATAAAAGACACGGGGGAGGGTGAATGAAGAATAAATGTTAATGGGTATTGGGATTCTTCTGGAAGTGATAAAAGTGCCCAGGCAGTAGAGAGTTCTGATGGCTGCACAAGTGTGCTATACTAACATTCTCTAAATTAAATACATTAGAACATGACTTTCATGGTAAGTGAATGAATCTCAACAAAACTTGCACAAGAAAAGCCATTATTGATGTTCTAGTAAAGATTCCACAATAATTTATTATTTAAAATAACTTAATTAACAAATGTACACATTCAAGGTGGTTATCCCATGTATAACCATAAAGTAATTACATTCCATGAAGTTACAATGAGCTCACAGGCTCTCACACATAAGGTCTCAGGACACTATTTACATCATATATGGGAGGTCAAAATAAATAATCATGAAACCAGCTTTTCATGTACAACCAAAGCAAAAGAAAGCCCTCAGAGGGGAAGAGAAGGAGGCAAGAGGAAAGCCATAGATAAGAGAACCTTTAGAAACATCAAAAAAACTCACAGATCCATTATCATAATCCAGAAACACCCCAACCCGACCCAGAGGCCTTTGCACATGCTGAGTTAAAGGTGGAGAGTTGGTGGAGAGACTATAGTGATTGCTCCTCTTTGAGAAAATTAACAAAAATGTTTCATCAGAATCAATAACGATACTGGTATCTGCTGTCCTGGAATCTCTACAGACTCCCAGAATCCAGGTGGAGGAGTGGGTCACATCCACTTCCCAGTAATGCCTGCCGGAGATGAATGCTTGCGCTCCCCACACAGCAAAGCTCTCCACTCCCTGGGGATCCATGGGTGCACTGTGATGGTCATCTTCAAATATCACATGTCTCACATCCTCAGAAAGGCTTATATAGCAAGGAGTCATTTCCGTGCTCAGAGCATTATCCACTGACAAGGAAAAAATATTATATTAGTGAGTGCTATGAGGGACAGAGGCTCTGTGGCCCAATTATTCACTTCATTCGCTCTTCTTTCAAGAAAATACAGAAAAGAGGAAGCCAAGAGAGTTCAGCGCCATGCATCCATGAAGATGAAATGTCATTACAACTCTACAGCACATACAATTATATATTATTCCTTAAATAATAGAGAGAAAATGTGACCATATCACTGGGCGAAGTAATGATTTAATGTCTACTTAAATCATTTCATTTGTTACTTCATTTGTTAATGAAACAAATGTCTGCACAGTTTGTTTCAGGACATATCTAAAATGTTTTTTTTTTCTTTAATAGAAAATCTTCTAGTATTATTTGTCTTTAAGATCATCAACAAGTAGACATCACTTTGCCATGATATGAGTATTTATTGGAATGTAAGTTATGCCTGTTATAGTCTCAAACCTCAAAAATTTGGTAGAAATTAACACATGTAAAGTTTATAAGTTTCTGAAAAGAATACTCTGGCTTTACAATATCTGTTTAGCTCCTGATTCAATCTACTCTGGGTTCCTGCCCTCTGGTACTAGACCTGCTCTCTTGAATGGAGCTAACATGCTTAGGCCATGTTCACAGATCCCTCACCTTTCAGTTGTTATGTATCTGATGCCATTAAAATTGCCCTGATTATGGATATTTTAGTCATTTTATTGATCAAAATGCTCTGATTTTGTAAATAATAAAGGTTACTTGTAGAATGCATGTAAATGCATATAGAACAGAACCAGTTAAAAACCATTATGCCAAATCTAAGCCTTCAAAATTGAATAAAATTGAATACATACAAAATACTGATGCCACCATGACAACTAGTGTCTTCATAACTACATGACCTGAATATTCTTTGTCCTCTTATTCTAAAGACAAAGTATTACCTTGCTTTACATTTTCATCAAACTCTAAGTCAGGAAATTGAGTTTTGATCATTGTAGTATTACTATGCAGGTGGAGAAGATACACATGCTTTGGAAAACTATGTATTACCTACATGTCAAAAATAATAAAACTTAAATGGGAAAAGCCTCGACCAAGGGACCCAATAAGCAAATGATTTGAGGCTGGACTGCCGTGCAGCTGGATCTTACCTCTGAAGTTGTTGAGCATTTCTAGGACTCCAGTTATGCGCCATGAAGTGAGCTCTGGGTACACTGGCTGGGGCTTTTGCATCTGTGCCAAATCAGCCCTGCAAAAAAATGGCCTCAGTTATATTTCCAGGCCCAGAGCTAATCATACAGTCATACAAAGATATCATATTTTCATATAAGATGTTTCCTCAGAATTCTGCCAGTTTTGGTTACCTGCATGCACATTTTATTCCACACTCTAGGGGCCATAAGAATGTTACTTTTTCTGATTTTTTTTGCATAAAAACCCAATTTCCCCAGATATGTTGTTTTCAGACATTACACAACTTCTAAAGTCATTAAAAGACATTGTGTCCCTCTGCCCATCACACCCCTGAGGGTATGCAAAATCCTGGAAATATTTCAGAGAGCAAAACCTCAAATAAAATCTTAGGGACCTCAGCCTGTAGCTGTCACTAATGCTAGTCAGTGTCTAACATAGAATATGCACTGAGACAAAAAGCTTTAATCTTTTGTGCAAAGCAAAAGAGAATAATTCCAGCCTGAACACCCTGCTGCTGAGAGTCCCGAGGCAACCATTTTCCTGAGGTCTTTCCTAGCACTGGGTGTGTTGTGATGGAGCAGGTCCGGGTCATTGAGGCTTTTAGGAACAAAACCTTCCTCCTCAGGCCACCCAGAGGGAATCTCTCTCCTCCCCCTGTCTTTTTTTTTTTAATCTCCTACCCCTCCAGAGTAGAAGACACCTCTATGATTCCTCAAAGTAATTTTGTATTCAGATCTGTCAGGTAGGGCTGGATAGCATGAATGGACTGGGAAGAACAAACTTCAGAATGGCAAAGGCAAATTTGTTTTGTACGTATATTTTGAATCATACAAATTTAAGACGAAAACTTCCAGACCAAGAGAAGAAGACCTCAGGCCCCTTTGAAACAAAAATGGAAATAGCCCACTCAGAATGATATTAGTACTCAAAATGTATAAACCCCGTTCTTTCACAAAGAGAATGAACTTTTTCAGAAATAGCACTTTTTTTATTATAAACTCACCTGACTGATACATATTCCCCACATCCTACAAAAAAAAAAAGATAATGTTAATTATGAGAGATTTTCCTTCTGCATCTTTTCTCATACTCTTGTTTCTTTCTGTTTACGTTTTAAAAATGTGTTATCTCTCTTTATTCGCCCTCTTAAGTAATCATCAAAAGCGTACGTTAATAAACAGAACCTAAACTTTAAATAATGAAAAGCTTCATCATGTGCGGCATGAAGAAGACAGGAGCTGAAGCAAGTCATGTGGAAGAACAACGATATCTAGGTTTCCAGCTGTCTTTAATCTCACCTAATCTTATTCCAAGGAAGGTCTGACCACGCATGACACTATTAAAACAAAGCAGAACCGTATGGAAAGAGAGCCTACACGGACAATTGATGAGTAACTTTCCACACTCGCGCAGGCAAGGGGAACCCCTCAAATGCCTAGCAAATCACTGTTGTATGGGACATCAGAGAGTGAGGAGGAAACTAGGGATATCAATGGAACATAGTAACCTTCCCCTAGGCCTATGAGTTCTATGATTTTAGATGAATCTCTCTGTGTGGATAGTACTCTAATTATATTGAAGGGAGTTTTGTTATATGTGATCTGCTAAAATGGCAAAAATTTCCCAAAGATTTACCAAAGTATGGCAGTAATAAGTGACACTGCGACAATGTACTGTAATGGTGGGAGCTTAGGATCAGCATGTGCTCACTTATCTTAGAGCAGTGACATATGCAGGGTGACATTGCATGCCTGCAGCAATGTCAGCAAGGGTTTCCTGTTCTGAAGAGGACCTCCCTCCCACCTGGAGCAGCTCCACGTCAGGCATGTGGCACATACTCACAGCTCTCTCTACATGTCTTTCACCTTTGCTAATGTTGGTCTCTCCTTGACTGTCTTGTAGTGTTGGAAAAGCTCTTCTGCTTCTCTTTCCAGTGCCGGCAGTTGCAGTTGCTCCTGCCTCATCGAGAATAGATGCATCTTTTAGATATTTGATTAGTGATTTCACCTTCCTTATTGACACATAGTTCTGCAGGATGTTGGTTAAAAAGATTTACATGTTCTCACTCTCAATTAGAAAACCTTCAAATAATTATATGTGGTGTAATCCAGCAATTTGTAAACTTTTCTGCTCCTTCTTGCAAAGAGTCTTGAATATTGGTGTTTTTTTTCTGTCTATCTTTTCAATTATTCCTATTCTCTCTCCCTTTTTAAATCAAAACTATATAAAGACTTCTGGTTTTGTCACTGTGGTGTCTTTACAGTTCTTATGAGTAAATTATTTCCTCTATTTACTATCTCTTTTAGTATTTTTCCATGTCTGATTGCCTAACATGTTAAAGAACATTTAGCCATAACCATATTAGCCAGATTGGACTTTTCCTCTTACTATATTTTTACTCTATGTACTATTCTATTTCTTTCCTCTTCCTCACACCATATCTTAGTGAAATATTGCCTCATCTCCAGTGTCTGAATAAGGTTTACCAACCTCAAATTTTGAACTAGATAACTACATATCATGGCATTTATCCAACTATGCTAGAATTAATTTGGCTAGCTTGTGTGGGCTTCGCTCTATTGTGATCCTAATTATATCGTTGAAATCACTACATTTTCTTGGGATGAAATCATATCTTTTAACTGGTAGTTTGAATTTAGCTTAAAAAGGTATAACCAACATTGTGTTATTTGCGTAAAAAAAGAAACTATTTCATCTCTACACTAACGAATGAAATTTCTAGTTTCACTGATTTAGATTGTTTTGTGTCTCTTGATTGATTTTCCACAAATAGTCCATTTCCTTTATAAGTTTATCCTGCAAAAGAAAGCAAAGAGCTAGCAAAAATGAAGACAAGTTATACTGATTTCAATCCCCTATACAATTAATAAAAAGCTGTAATTGAAAGAACATAAAATTCAAGTTATTAGTGGAGGGCCAGATTTTCCATGTTAAACAATTCGGTTCTAATAATTTGGATGTGAAAAGTGTAGAAATATAATAGAGAGTTTTAAGGACCCCTTCAGATAATATCATCAATTTTCTGAGAAACTGCGTTTTATATAACATGACTTTGAAAGTGTTCTTGGTGCTGCGTCACCTGTTCCAAGCTCATTCTATACATTCAAACTAATGATTTCTAACGGAAACCTCCTTTAGTGAAGTCTCACACACAGCTTGATTAGAGCTGCCAAATTGGTCAGCAACATTGAAAGGACACATTTATGGTGTTATTAGTGACATGGAATAATCGCCCTCTACCATCTGCCATTCTCATACACCATCATTGTCACAGGCCCTCATCATTCTCTATTGGGACATCACGTATACAATCAAACTGCCTTACAGCATTTCACCATACCCTGCATTCCTCAGCAGCCATTCCTATTGGACTGTGGCTGTGAGCCATGTGCTTCTGCGTGACTCAGAGCAGGGCCCACAGGCAATTGCTTGTCAACCTCACAGAAGAGCTCCTTAGTCTCCTCGTGAGCACACAGATGTTTTGTGAGTTGTTGATGTTCTGGGAGCGTCTGGCTGTCTGGCGTAGGAAGCCAGCTTTTGAGCCGATACTTGGTGTATGAGTCAGGTCTTCCCTGAGATTTCTCTGCACTCAGCAGGCGCCACATTGGTGCTCTGCCTTCTTCCAGCAGAGGTAGAGACAGGGCCTGCAAAAAGCTGTGCCCACAGTCAATGGTGACCGGGTCTATGAAGAAGTTCATGCAAATGGAGCAAATGAGCTCATTCTGGAAGGCTTGCAGGGTGTCTGAATCCATATCTCTGAAAATTTAAAAAAAGGTGAGAATTTCTTTCTCTTATTTTTATTTGTCCCTATGAAAAGCAAGGCCAGTGGACAATTTTCCTTGTTTACTTGAGGTCTGTCCAATATGTCTAATAAGTTAGCTCCAGTACAAACTGAGACATAGCAAATGCAAACATGCTGGATTTATAAAGTTTTCCCTCAATAGCCATTGAAGATTGGGTCCAGGACTCCCTGAGTACCAAGATCCTAAGATGTTCCAGGGTCTTATTAGTAAATGGTGTGGGATTTGCATGTAACCTAAACCTATCCTCCTGAATACTTTATGGCTAGATTACTTTGAATGCCTAACACAATGTAAATGCTGTATAAATACTTGTAATGCCATACTGTTTAGGAACAGCAAGAAGATTGTTAAAAATATGTACATGTTTAGCAGGACGCAGTTGCCCACGCCCATAATCCCAGCACTTCGGAAGGCCGAGGTGGGCAGATCACGAGGTCAGGAGATCGAGACTATCCTGGCTAACATGGTGAAACCTTGTTTCTATTAAAAATAGAAAAAATTAGCCAGGGGTGGTGGCACGTGCCTGTAGTCCCAGCTATTCAGGAGGCTGAGGCAGGAGAATTGCCTGAACCCAGGAGGTGGATGTTGTAGTGAGCTGAGATGATGCCATTGCACTCCAGTATGAGTAATAGAGTGAGACTCTGTCTCAAAAAATAAAACAACAAAAAAAAGACATGTTAAGTACAGTTGCTTTTTTCTTCCTGTACATATTTTTTTCTGAGATTAGTTGAATCCACAGTTATGAAACTTCTGGATATGAACAACCAACTGTGATTGAAATGAGAAAATGAGATGGGAGCCCTCATGGTATTTTTGTTAAACAAGCCGTGCTCTCAATCATTCCCAGTTACTTAGCAAGCTTAAACCCTGGGCAGAGGGTAAAAGCTGAGATGATTTTTCAGTCACTTATATAAACTGATTCTTAATTCTTAATCTCATTCTTAAGAACATTCTTAATCTCGTTCTGTCTCTGTCATTCTCTCTCAACGATTCCATGATGATAATATATGAAAGACACTTAGTATCTATGCTATTATTCTGTACTCCCTGCCCCCAAACTCACCTATGAAGTTTGCTCACACAATTATAAATGAAGTAGGTTTCATCCAAGATTGATTAATCAGAGTGGACTATCAACTCCTAAAATTATCAATCATTAAATTTTTCCTTTTAACTTTAATATCAAAACTCTTCCTTTCACTACATTAATTGTAAATAATATCTATTATTTTTAATTTAGAAAATTTTTTCCTGTAGTCATTTCAGATGATTAGAGAGAACACTGTCACATTCTGAAATAATGAATATTTAAACTATAATAATTTACAAGAATTAATCAACAATTAATTATCTTCTAAAATAACAATAAAAGTGAAGATATGTATTAGGTTTTCCACTCTACACTAGAAAATCCAGAAATGCAGTTAATGGAAGCCTGGCCACCAATTCACCATTCCTCTTAGTGACTTGGGAGTTGCAGCCTCTTGGGAGCCCTTGTCAGAGTTTTTTGTTGTTGTTGTTGAGATGCAGTCTCACTCTGTCACCGAGGCTGGAGTGCAGTGGCATGATCTCAGCTTACTGCAACCTCCGCCTCCCACGTTCAAGCAATTCTCCTGCCACAGCCTCCCGAGTAGCGGATACTACAGGCACCCGCCACCAGGCTAGGATAATTTTTTTGTATTTTAAGTAAAAACGTGGTTTCACCATGTTTGCCAGGCTGGTTTCTAACTCTAGACCTCAAGCGATCTGCCTGCCTTGGCCTCTCAAAGTGCTAGGCTGCAAACATGAGCCATCGTGCCCGGCCAATTAAAACTATTTTCAACAGCTTTCAAATCTAGTCTGCAAACTGCAAATTTTGAAGACACAGCAAACAAGACTTTTGCAATAAGAATTTTCAAACTAATTCAACATTTTTTACATTTACTTTTGTGTACATTATGACCATTACTACATGCCCACATTCTAGTGAACATTTTAGGTATTTAATGGGTTCTATCATTGCATGAAACTATCGAAATATATCTTTTCACACTTAAAAACAATCTAACAATACAGAAAATAATCACATAAGAAGAATCAAATAGCAAGGCACACAAACCACATGTTACAAATTGAAGATACTTTATATTGATTTTCTGTAAAATCACGAAGACAGTTACTTGTTTGCTTAGAAAAGACCCAAGCATGCTGCCGGGTAAATTTAAAGTATTTTTAAGAGAAAAAGTGAACATGATGAGTTTACTGCAGATTTTATACTCACAAGGCTACTATGAATGGTCTCAGTCTAGAAGCTCCGTAGATATCCAGATTACAAGTAACTCCTGGTACTCCAAAGCCCAGAGCGACAAATCTGGTGGGTCCTCACTGAAGGAGAGAGAAGTCTCTGGACAAGCATCCTTTTAAAGGGTATGGGCCGACGAAAGACCACACCCACTTCCTGAGGTTGATTAGATTGTGCAGAAAGGGGTAAACTGGCTGATTAGGTTTCTAAAGTATTGAAAACCNCCTCAGCCTCCCGAATAGCTGGGATTACAGGTACCCACCACTAAGCCCAGCTAATTTTTGTACTTTTGGTAGAGACAGGGTTTCACCATGTTGCTCAGACTGATCTTGAACTCCTGACCTCAGGTGATCTGCCCACCTCTGCCTCCCAAAGTGTTGGGATTACAAGCGTGAGCCACTGCACTAGGCCACATGCTAATTTTAAAATTTTGTTTCTCACTCTGTTTTAAAATTATAATTGCTTATGTGCCTAGCAGTTATTTATCTGAATATGTTCAAAGATAAAACATTAACTGGGATTACCAACACATATGTACTGTGTAACTCTCTTGTTTAAAAAAGTACAGCAAGGAACTCAACTGTGTTTCACATAATTGTATTTATGATGGTTGATAGAATTAGTTGTAGCCGCCTGTTTTTCTTATTTTTATTATTTTGACTATTTCCTAATGATTGTGTTGACTATTTCCTAATGATTGTTTTGACTGTTTCCTAATGGATTTACTGCAAATTTTATACTCACAAGGCTACTATGAATGGTCTCAATCTAGAAGCTCTGTAGATATCCAGACTACAAGTAATTCCTGGCGCTCCAAAGCCCAGCAGCCACAAATCCGGTGGGCCCTCCCTGAAGGAGAGAGAAATCTCTGGACAAGGATCCTTTTAAACTGTATGGGACCCTGAAAGACCACACCCACTTCCTGAGGTTGATTAGATTGCACAGAAAGGGGTAAATAGACTGATTAGGTTTCTAAAGTATTGAAAACCACACTTGGGTGCCCAAAGCTCAACAGACAAGTTTGGAATGAGAGGCAAGAAAGTTGACTTAACACAGGTTATTTAAAGAAATATTTTAACTATAACAATTATTTCATTAAATATTGTCACATGCTAATTGCTTTTTTTTGTTTTTTGTGTTTTGTTTTTTTTGAGATGGTATCTCACTCTGTAGCCCAGGCTGGAGTGGAATGGCTCGGTCTCAGCTCACTGTAACCTCTGCCTCTCGAGTTCAAGTGATTCTCCTGCCTCAGCCTCCCAAGTAGCAGGGATTACAGGCACCCACCACTAAATCCAGCTAATTTTTGTACTTTTAGTAGAGACGGGGTTTCACCATGTTGCTCAGGCTGATCTTGAACTCCTGATCTCAGGTGATCTGCCCACCTCTGCCTCCAAAGTGCTGGGATTACAAGCGTGAGTCACTGCACTGGGTCACGTGCTAACTTTAAAATTTTGTTTTTCTCTGTTTTAAAATTATAATTGCTTAAGTGCCTAGTTGTTATTTATCTGAATATGTTCAAAGATAACACATTAACTGGGATTACCAACACATCTGTACTGTGTAACTCTCTTGTGTAAAAGAGTACAGCAAGGAAGTCAATTGTGTTTCACATAATTGTATATATAATGGTTGATAGAATTAGTTGTATTAGCCTGTTTTTCTTATTTTTACTATTTTATGACTATTTCATGATTGTGTTACATAAAATAAAATCTACTTTTGTTCATCCCCCATTTTCAATAATTTTAAAACTGATATTTACATATACATGTACATAACTATCTACATCAATGTTTTGTATTCATATTTTAACAATTATACAATAATTATTTACACAATAATAATAATTATTATTACTTTTTTTGAGATGTTGTCTCCCTCTGCCACCCAGGCTGGAGTGCAATGGCATGATCTTGGCTCACTGCAACCTCTGTCTCCCAGGTTCAAGTGATTCTCCTGCCTCAGACTCCCACGTAGCTGGGATTACAGGTGTCTGCCACCATAACTGGCTAATTTCGGTATTTTTAGTCGAGATAAGGTTTCACCAAGTCGGCCAGGCTGGTCGCTAACTCCTGACATCAGGTGATCCGTGCATCCCAGCCTCCCAAAGTGCTGGTGTTACAGGCATGAGCCATGGCACCTGGCTGCTATTTACACAGTAATTATGTGCATAATTACCTTTAACAGTGCATGAAAGTTATTTTTAACACAGTTGCCAAACTAATATATTTTGTTGTCGTTTACCATGATTTAATGAATTCATAAATTATCTAATGTTTGGGGATTTAGGTCATTTCTATAAACTGAAAATTACAAACCTTGCTAGAAGTTGAAAAGTAAAATCTATTTAAAATCACCATTTATATATTAACAGACATTTAAAATTTATAAAATTTATAAAAGCCAACATATCCTAGGAAAAGATGAAGTGGCTGTCTTTTTAATCAGTCCATGGCATTGCAAATTAGTATGTTTTCTGAAGTGTCATTTGATCAGCATTATGCTTCAAAAAATGCATCCAATAAAGTTAAGTAAAGGTAATCATAGATACTTACATACAGTCTTTCCGGAAATGTTGTTCTTTGAAAACTGCTTCAAACACTTCTTAAAATGTTGCATATTATCTAGCTAAATGTAAAGAAGAAAGACTTCCTGCATTCTCACTTCTCAGTAAAAATTCAATTCTATATTTTGTAGACTGCCCTATATTAGACAGAAATAAACAATAAGCAACTTATGAGATGCATATAAAAGAATAAAAAATAGTTGCAAATTTTAGTGCTCGTAACTGAAAAAGTTATTACCTATTTTACTACAATTGTGTTACCATGCAGAATAGGTAAGAGAGAAAAAGCAGTATTTCCTTGCCTAACTAAAAAATACCCTGTCATTCAAGTGAAAATATCAGACATTTATTGATTACCAACTCTGTGCTAAAAACTGTTCTGAGTGCTTCACATGTTCTAACTTATTTAATTCTTACAACAACCTGATAAGATAAATGATACTTTATACTGATTTAAAGATTGAGAAATGTAAGAACAGGGAACTTTAATAATTTGCCCATTGGCATACTCTAATGAATAGCAGAGCTAGGGTTTGAAACCAGGCGGTCTCTGAAAACTGTTGTCCTTTCAGTGACTTGACATACGTTGCCAAAGTATGTTCCTAAGCCACCAAATTACATACAATCTTTTTGGGGGATGCTTCTTGCATGCTGGCAGAATTGATTGAAAATTGACAAATCTTTCAAGCATTGTGCAGGCTTTAGTACATTTTTTTGAATACTAATATGCACACTGTCCTACATCTACCATACTGTCCAACTCTCTATCAATGACATGACAAAAAGCCTGTGAGCATGCTCAGCCAAACCCCATAACAAAGGCATTGTGGAAATCCTAGTGTGCAGTGCAACTCTTCTTTTCAAAGCACAGAATGTCTCAGAGGGTCTCATATGCACGCTGTTCTGATTACTCACAAAATGAGTGTCTACTATGAAATCTCCTTACTGGTAAAGATTGGAGCCAAAATACTAACAAACCTGCACATTCTGCATATGTATCCCAAAAATTAAAGTAAATTTTTAAAAAGTGTAAATAAAAAACAAGACTAAGTCCTTAAGGAGCTCATGGCTTAATAGTTGATAGAAAGGAAGGGACAGTCATCCTAAACGTCTTCCTAAAAGAAACAATACCTAAGCTAAAACCCAAAGGATGAGGGTAGACTTATCTTTTCTGATAGTGAAGTCTATGTGACAGTAGTTATCATGAGAAAAGATTTCGGGACCTGGCATGGTGGCTCATGCCTGTAATCCCAGCACTTTGGGAGGCCTAGGTGGTTTGATCAGTCAAGCTGAGAAGTTCAAGGTCAGCCTAGACAACACTGGAAACTCCATCTCCACAAAAAGATAGAAAAATTAGACAGGCATGATGGTGCACGCCTCTAATCTCAGCTACTTGGGAGTCTTAGGCTGGACGATTGCCTGAGCCCAGGAGGCAGAGTTTGTATTGAGCCGGGGTTGTGCCACTGACTCTAGCCTGGGTGACAGAGTGAAATCCTGTCTCATACACACTAAAGAATATTAGTTCTGTCCTCTTGCTGGTGATACCCTTCTATTCCATCTAGGCCAGAATGCTTGCTGAAATGCAAATGTGCCTATATTCCTACCTACTTAACCTCATTATGGAATTTTTGATAAACCAAAAGAAAGTAGTTACACTCCTCTCAATGTCTTCCAAAATGTACTTGACATATTTGGTGCTCGATGTATGAATTGCTCTTCCCACAAATGCCTTGGGTTCTAGTAAGGGTGAATTCTTTGTATTTCTTTAACTTGCCACAATCATCCATACTTCTATTATTTTGTATAACATGATTACCTTGTCAGTGGAAATATAAATAAGTGAAATTAGTTTGAATCACTGTGGCATTGCCCAGTAGAATTGGTGATCCACAAATTGTATAACCCAGAGATTCCACCTACAGAAGATACTGTCAGGAAAGAGAATCTATTGAGTATTTGCATTAGGAGACATGTTCACAAATATCAAAATACAAAAATCATTCCAAATGTACAACAGAAGAAAATGAATAAATATATTTTATGATGCACTGTTTATCCAACCTTGGGTTATCCACTACAAACTCACTCTTGATTGTTTACATAAATAGATCTAGATCCTTTAAATACTTTTCCTTTGTCACATGTTATGATGTCAATGTTTGTGAGTAGAAAGCTTTGGAGAGAAATTCCAAAAAAGTGCTTCCAATCTGCTTTGGAAATGACACCTCCAGTGTCTGGCCCGGAGGACATACAGGGATACACCAATGCCCAGATTGTGTAGTTCAGGCTGCTGCTGTAGCACCCACTTCCTGAAGTTAACTGGGGCCCACGAGAACTCAGCAGCCATGAGCTTCTCCTGATACTGCCCTTTTCCATATTTGCAGTGGAGCCCGTCTGGCACGACATTTCTTCATAAACAGCTGCACCAGTGGCCCGGAAGGCAAGTCTCTGGGGAGCTCTGAAGTGTGGATTTAAAGCAAGTTTTTCAAGCGCAACAATACAGCAACTTCTAAACATTCAGTGAGGCCGAGGGGTGAGGGGACTCTCCATTGACTACTCCAACTTCACCCTGGAAACAATGGCAATTCCTTATATGTGTCATCACGTATTATTTAGACTTCTCCTTACATTCTACTAGACAGTATTTCCTTGCTCAAATGCTGTTATAATTAATGATTCTTTATATTAACTTTCCCTATTCACATTATTATATGTTTTCTCTTTCTTGACGGACCATGAATCTTCCTTTCATTTGAATAAATGCTATCCATCTATCTATCTACTTACCTATCTATCTATCTGAACACTTAAAGACCAGTGAAAAAAAATCAAGTACCATAAAACTATACCTGGTATGATTTTATTTTAAAAAGTTCAAAACTACCTAAAGTCAAACCATGAAACATACAAATAATATAGCCTTGTGTGATAAAATTATAAAGAATACCAGAGGAAATAAAGGTAAACATAAAATTCAAGAAAGTGAAAAAATGCAACTGTCATTAGTGCATGGAGAACCCAAAGGTATTGGAAATGTTATTTTCTTAATATGGTAAGTAGGTTCACAGATACTCATTTCATTATTATTTTTCTCTATACTTGTATATTACATGATAGTCTTATATAAATAAAATATTTTCAATTAAAAAATAATGATTTCTTATGCTATAGAAGGATTACATTTAATAAAAGTGTAATTTAACCAGTGTCCCAACTAGTGTGCTGAGATTGTGATCCTCTCAGCCTTGGGAGGCCCCAGGCAGGGCGTGAGACCTCCGGCTTGGAGCAGTTGTGCATATTCCGCACTGTGCTCTATGACAAACTGATGTTTTCCCATGTGTGAAGAGACATGAACACATTAGACTTGATTCCCCGATAATGCCAGATGAGAGTTTTATGATATTTGTCTATTCCCCTTGGATTTAATACTGAGTTTGATTCTTCTACTTCAGAATAACCTTGTATGATTATAAATTTTAATTTTTTAATCCATTACAAGAAAATAAAAGAAAACATATATGCAAACATATATGTGGACACTCACATAACTGTATATAATATCCAGCTTTATGTCTAATACACTAATTTAAAAATTCATCAATAGAACCCATCATGGTTCTTTCTGAGTGATATACCACACAAATTAATATAGGTTCTCTAAAGAATCCTCATAGGCTACTTGTTTCAAAGCCTCTGAAACTGCCTGCACTGTGAAGGCTGCAACAGAAATCTTTCTCTTCACTTCTCCCCTAGCCTTGCAAGGGTCCACTTTGCTTTTCATTTCAAACAGAGCATTAGAAATTCCTGGAAAGGACTCCCCTGAATACTTGCTGTGGCTGCTTGGAGCATAGATGACATGCCTGTTGATAAAACAGCATGCTGTTTACTAGTTTCCCAAATGATATAGAGGAGAAACACAAGAGCACTACACAATTCTAACATTGAATATTTCTAATTTAACAATTTGAATCAGCCACTTGTCAACTGAACTTCCATGTTCAATCATCTCTAAAGACTCCTGTGGCCGGGTGCGGTTGCTCAAGCCTGCAAGCCCAGCAATTTGGGAGGCCGAGGTGGGTGGATCATGAGGTCAAGAGTTCAGGACTAGGCTGGAGAGCATGGTGAAACCACATCTCTACTAAAAATACAAAATAATTAGCCGGGCACAGTGGCACGTGCCTGTAATCCCAGCTACTCAGGAGGCTGAGGCAGGAGAATTGCTTGAACTTGGCAGGGGGAGGTGGCAGTGAGCCAAGATGGCGCCACTGCACTCCAGCCTGGGCTCCAGAGCGAGACTCTGTCTCAAAAACAAAACAAACAAAACAAAACAAACAAACAAAAACAACCAACAAAACAAACAAAAAAAATGTAAAGTGGTAAGTGGTACTATGCTACAACAGTAGCAACGATATGGTAACCACAGCAATCATGATCGGTATTAAAGTAATTACTTATAATTTTCCTAATTATTTAAAATAAGCTACATACAGTTGATACTAGTATTTCACAGAGGAGGAAACTGAGGTCTGAGAAATCAAGTGACTAAATGATTTGTCCCAAGGCACATTACAAGTAAGTGCTGAATTTTTATTATATTACAATAAATTATAGCACAATTGTGATCATCAAAATCTTGTGATTAGTCAAACTTCTATTGTGTTTTTTGTCCTTTTTAAAAACATCACAATACTATGTTAGAATATTTAACATAAAACAAGAAGAAACATCAAAAACAATTTTGTAATGTTTCACATGACCACGGCAGAAGAATGTTTATAGAATGGGCTAAGACAGTTCACACAACAGTCCTACAAAGGATGGGCAAATGAAAGTAAAGAGATAAGGCCAGGAGTGGTGGCTCATGCCTGTAATCTCATAAATTTGGGAGGCTGGGCTGGGAGGATTGCTTGAGGCCTGGAGTTGTAGACCATCCTGGGCAACATAGGGATACTCTGTCTCGACAAATCTAAGAACAAATATTAGTTGGGCATTGTGACACGTGACTGTAGTCCTAGTGATTTTGGAGGCTGAGGTGGAAAGATTGATCAAGCTCAGGAGTTTGAGGCTGCAGTGAGCTGAGATTGCACCACTGAACTCCAGTTTGGGAGACAGTGTGAGACCCTGCCTCTTAAGAACAACAACAACATAAGTGGGGGCGATGGGTAAGTTAAAAAATATGTTGCCATTGGCCAACCAATCAAACTGTTTCAAACATGCTCTTACTCCCAATCCTGACCCTTTGATAATCCCTGGACAGAAAGATGGAGCCATTTCTGGTTGCACAATGACCTAACCCCTTCGGCAATATATATAAGATCAACCTGGGGATAGTCAATATTTGGCAGAAAAAAATTGCAATAGTCAACATTTAGGAGGAAAAAACCTCTAAATATAAAAAATGAGAAAAAGAATAAATAAATATGTTTATTATATAAATTATATGTAGAGAGATTTACTCAGTTTCCTGTATACTGGGATTCAGTGAAGAAAAAAAAAAAAAGGAAAAAACATTGAGAAAAATTGGCCTCATTTCTTATACAGAATAGTATGTCTGTTAAGTAGGATTTCTAAGAAAACCACTGATGTCACCCAAGCATGCTGATTTATTTCCTTACAAACCTGTAGCTGTACACAAACAGTTACAAGAAACTGGGCCATCTCACAGCATTCTGTATGTGCTGGTTGGATAAACGCTGGGCACAAGATTTATTTGGCAGTCTTGGAAAGCTCAAGTGAAGCTTCTGAGGCTGGGTCAGCATTAATCTGAATGCTGATGGACAAGTAGTGTTTGGAATTGTATGGAACATTTGAGGCAGAAAAAGTGACAGGGGAAATGTAGGGAAACCATGAAATTAAGAATCTCAACTAATTAATACTGAATAATACGATATGTTGAGAAAAGTGGTGAGAAACACAGATTTTGGTCTTGAGGGAGACATATAAACATACCAGAAATATGGGAACTAGTATCTAAATATAAGTAGAACTCTGAGGACTTCAGAAAAATATTATAAATAATTTTCTCTTTGTGGACATATACATTGAGGGTATGATAGCTAATATTAGTTTGTTGAAAAGTATTTCATGAGAACCTAGTCTATGTTGAAGATTAAATTAGAAGACATACT
The DNA here is from genome assembly GCF_001698545.2 of Rhinopithecus bieti. Classification (NCBI taxonomy): domain Eukaryota; kingdom Metazoa; phylum Chordata; class Mammalia; order Primates; family Cercopithecidae; genus Rhinopithecus; species Rhinopithecus bieti. The sequence goes on from NW_016816209.1 coordinate 33,035, forward strand.
AGTAAAGAAGAAAGGAAGCACTTTTGTCCTCACAAATCATACAATCCAAATGAGAGAGTCAAATGGTTAATATGCAAATATATGCAATGCATGACGTATTTGAGTGTGGAAAGTTTTTTGTTGGCGAATAATCAAGCAGGGAAGTAGAAAAGGACAATAGAGGTCAGAAACTGGAGATGAGTGTCTGCGTTTTAAATAGGGTGGTCAGAAAAAAGCCTCACTGAAAAATTCAAATTGAAACAAAGTTTTGAAGAGGAGAGGGAACAGAAATGTGTGTAGGGATATATATGTGGACCATGAGTGTGTATATATGTGTATGTATGTGTGTGTGTGTGTGTTTGTGTGTATCTATATAATTCTAGTTGGAGAGAACAGTATATGCAGTAATTTTGAGTCTGTGTACATTTGGAGGCCTGAGGAAACATAAAGAATTCTATGTTTCAGATTGGGATGAGTTAGAGAAAGAATGGAAGGAAATGAATTCAGAGAGGCAAAGATGACCAAATCATAAATGCAACCTTATTAGGATAGGTTTTGCTGGGTGAAACGCATTTAGCCGGACATGCTAGTCTAAGGTCATTTCACATATAATGAGTTTAAGCAACTTGTCGTGTATCAATGAAATAGAAATAATTATTTCCTTTCTAGTAACTACAGCTCTATACTCCAATTCTTAAGCATGAACTGTTCTTACTTTTCCATAATATAGGTTGGAATAGTGAAATTCAAATTGTGTTTTTTTTTTTTTTTAATTTCTAACTATCTTAGAAGACACACTATCTTGAATAAATTTAATGTAATTGGCAGATACATCTATGTTGATCTTCACGCGGAAAGAAGGGAAAGGAACAAAATTTTGTGGATTCTAAGAACTGGCAAGACTCAGATTTAAACTACTGGATGTTCGAGAGAAAAAAGGAATCAGTGAGATTTCATAGGAGATAGATAAATACATTTCTCTTTTGACTAACCCATTATCATTGCAGGATTATGTGAATTTAGGGCTAGAAGCAATTAGAGCTGAGTATCCGAAGACTCCTGCATTTCACCATGAAGAAGAAAAACACAATTTGGAGATTCTGAAAAGAAGAGGAAAGATATTTTCATCAACTTCATTTAAGTAAAGCCAAAATGGCTCATAGGAGGGAGATTTTAAGAGGAATGTATGAGGAGCTGAAAGAAATGTGCCATAAACCAGATGTGGAACTACTTCAGGTACGAACCCACAATGTGGTTCAGGTTTTGAATATTCACATGTATAGGCATTTTCCTCATGGCTGAAATCCATCTCCCTACCTTTATTTCCATGATGCGTTTCCAAAAACACATTTGCATACCTAATGCTACTTTATTGGGAGAACATAGCCCCGCCAAGGAATCCTACCAGGCCAAAGGTCCCTCCTACTTTATCCACCAGTCACAAAACTTTGTGGAATGGTCAAGGCAACAACCCCAAGAAATATTCCCCATCTAAGTCAATAATATACTTTGGGTTGTTAAACATGTATAAAATAGTGAGTGATTCATTTACATTTAGATTAATTTGGAGACATGGCAAGATCAGATTTTTGGGGAATCTAGGCTCGCATTAACATTATTTTGGGGTCCATGCATTTGGGTAACTCGTTCAGCTAAAGATGACTGAGTAGGTTTTTCGAGGTTACCACAGAGCACACATCCTCTGGGCCTCTTCTCCATTCTTATTTATAGAATGTCTTCAAGACTCAGACTTTCCCAGGACGTTAATTAATGACAATATAACTGACTGGGTTTTTTATTACAGAAAAACCGGAAATGGCTTTCCAGAAGAGAAGGTGGTAGGGGAATAATATCTTCGGAAACTGACTACAAATCTCACACTGAACTTAGTGAAAGATGCATCTTTTCAAATGCACTAACTTTTTCTTATTTTTTTTACAGGGTTTTGGAGACATATTAAACAGGTGAGAGTGTACCCAGATTTTAGCATATGTTCTTTCATATTCCACAAATATCAAAGCAGGCTCTACTAAAGTCATGGCATAAATAATTAAGATATTGATACCACGTTTTTTTGCATCTACTTTTGTTCCCACACCTTAAAAGACAAGGCCACAAAGTAAATAAATGAATAGAAGAAGAGTGAACTAAAACAAACATTTTTATTCCTGATTTGTTTCATTGCTTAAAATCCTGCATAGGTGAAAGATAGTTTTGTTTCATGGATGGTGAGAAAGTCACTAGAGGAAGCAGGAGAGAAGAGGGGAAAGTGTTTTAGCAGTGACAATGTGTTGATATTTTGTTTTTTATGCATATAAACATATCAGTTAAGAGTTCTGAAAAATAGATTGAAAAAAACTGTGGAGTGTTAGAAGTGTATAAGTCTCTAGGGAAGCTCTTTGCTAAAAGGCAGATCTCCCTGCCTAGAACAAGTTTCACATCCTTTATGTTGAAAAGGAAGCAGTGGATGCAGCAGTTTCCCCAGAACCCCACTATTTTAGACAAAGATGTCAGGGGAGTCTGCCCAAAAGTGGAAATCAGAATTTCAATTCTAAATATTCTCAAGGCCATAAGGCTGAGGAACCTTACACAATTGGGGCAAAAAAA
>NW_016816209.1:35822-46715 GCF_001698545.2 Rhinopithecus bieti
AAAAAAAAAAAAAAAACGAAGGATCAGATTGAATTCTGACTTAGACACTTCCATCATGCTTTAAAATTTAGAAACTGTAAACAAGAATTAATTTCAAAAAGGAAGTAATAATTTTTGAATTATCAGATGTGTAGAATCAAAGGATTCTCATGAAATGTCTTTTACATACAAATAGTGATTCTTATTTCTTTTATGGCTGTAGATGTTGTAACTGCAGGTTTTTCCTTGCAGGAGTGAGTCCGTACTGCTGCATAAGCCCCAGCCTCTGAATCTAGAGCTCACTTCAGGGCCCATCGCTGGACTGATGGACAGGCTCAACCAATTCTGAGGTAAGTCTCCACCCACAGGCAGCACTCTCACTTTAAATATTATTATTGTTAGGATCACATAGGTAATATTTCATACTTTATCAAATATTTTACTTATTTTAAGACATAAGTGAACAAAATAACCATGCAACCCTTTGGTGTCTGTGTCTGTATTTATAGTCAGATTTGTAGCATTAAGTTTGAAAGACAGAAAAACAAACACTTTCTGGCATAAGATGTATTGAATTATATAATGGGAAAAAGGAGTAGGGTAGCAAATTTTAAAAAGGAGCAGATGAAATAATGCTCAGAATGAAGATGAATTATTTAATGTTAAATAAAAAATTGTACATTTCTCAAATGTATTCATTTGAACTGCTGACAACTGTTCTTTGGGGGAATATAGTTTACTGGAGATTCTTGGGGTTTTTGTATTTTTTAAATCGGTACATATTCATATATTGCAAACATTTGAATTAAGGGGTAAAAATAAAAGGAAGAAATCATTTTGTGAATATAAGTAAAATTACAAATGAAAATACGTTCAATTTAATTGCAATATGAGGAGCTACATGTGAAGTCTAAAATCTAGCTTCAGTCCAGAGCTAGCATGGAGGACCACAGAGAGACTGGTCAAAGATTTTGCAGAAATCTGCTTTAAATTATCACTTATAACATGTACATATGCATTTTTATACAGATATCTAGAGCAGTTCTTGAGTAAGTGAAAATCTTCACATTCTTTTCAAAATGATAGCACTAGCTTTTAAGAATAAGAAGCATTTCTAAACCATGATCTTGATAACAGCATAGCATTTAGGGCACATAATGTGTACGTTTTACTTTGAAAACTGGATTGAAAGAAGTTTGTCTCACATTTGGCTCTTAATATGTAAGTTTTCAAAAAAAATTTCATATCTGTGGTTAGGGTTTTGCTTGTCTTGTATATAATATTAATCATCTCTATACTTTACTAGAAGTTACAAGCAAAACTGTCTCTATGACTACACTTCCTGGTAAAGTAACATCTTGATAGGACAATTATTTTTTCTTATTTACACATGTCTGTGCATGTTTTCATTTTTTTTTTTTTTACAGTGCATATTACTCTGCATTGTGAAGAGGCCAACAGTCATGTATTTCCATATGAAATTTTGAGAAGCATGTGTGTTGGATGTAATCATCAAGATGCGCCCTATATCACTGCAACACCTAGAAATTTTCTTGGATGGGGTCCTCAGACTTTCACCTCCGGCAAATATTACTGGGAGGTCCATGTAGGGGACTCTTGGAATTGGGCTTTTGGTGTCTGTAATACGTATTGGAAAGAGAAGAATCAGAATGAGAAGATAGATGGAGAGGAGGGACTCTTTCTTCTTGGGTGTGTTAAGAATGACATTCAATGCCATCTCTTTACCACCTCACCACTTATGCTGCAATATATCCCAAGACCTACCAGCCGAGTAGGATTATTCCTGGATTATGAGGCTAAGACTGTGAGTTTTGTTGATGTTAATCAAAGCTCCCTAATATACACTATCCCTAATTGCTCTTTCTCACCTCCTCTCAGGCCTATCATTTGCTGCATTCACTTCTGACCAGAGACAAATCAGAAATGTGTTCACATGCTGTGGGAACCCCTTTATTCCATGAAGTCCTCTTCCTTGTGCCTTAGCAAACAGGACAAATAGGCTCTATTTTATGTCTTGAACTGCCTTCTAATGTTACCAAAACTCATATACTGTGTTACTATTAAATATGCTGAAAATGCTAAAAGTATATGTATTGGTTCTTTATTAAATAATTTTTGAAAAATCATTATTTATGATCATGGCTTACAGTATATTCTCTTTTTTTCTTTATTTCTGACTGTCACTGAGTGAAATAATAAATGACAGACATGTCTGAATGAAGTTAAAATCAACGGAAGACAGTCGAGATCTTTTGCTTCATGCAAAAAAACTTGAAGTGAATTCTCAGTGATAACTGGGAAATGTTTTTCTTCTCCTTATCTAACGATATTACACTTATCCATCAAGATTCATTGTATTAATCTATCCTTTGAGGTAATATTATTTGACCTTCTATGTTTGACTTTATTTTGTAATTCTCACCACAGATATAAATAATCCTTCATTATTAGTGTGCTCTTCTACATTGAAATACACAAGGTGATCAGACCAATACTGGATTAATTCATATTAAAAAAAAGTAACTAAATACTGTGTCCTACCTCAAACCATACACAGTCATTTCCAGATAGATTGAAGTCCTGAAAGTAAGGGGAACCTGATACAATATTCTCATAAGGATTTCTTAACCAGGGCACAACTTAGTAATTAAAACAATTAGTTCATTTATATTGATAATGATGACTTCTGTGTTTCAGAAAACATTATGCAAACTAGTTGTGGAGAAAGATATTCACCCCAACATACATAAAATAAAATATAATACGTGTGTATGATGAATACTTAAAATGTAATTAACAAAAGACAGTGAACTCAATAGAAGATGGGGTAAAATATCTGAACCGACACTTTACAGAATTGGATACATAAATAACTAGCCAAATACAAAAAAGTGCTCACTTTCCTTAGTCTTACAAAAATAAGAATTAATCCACTGGTTGTACCACAGACCCCCATAAAAAAAATACGAAAATTTAAAGAGACATAATATTGTGTGTAGTCAAAGACACAGAATAAATGAAATTTATTCATGGCTGGGGAGATGTAAATGGAAATACTTTTTGGGAAACTGACTATTAGCATTTCTTATGAGCTAGATATTCTAATTCTAAAATATAGTCAACTGATTGCCTACATGTACTTCAACATACACAATATTGTTCCCTGCATCAATTTTATAGTAGCTCCAAATTAGAGCCAAAATATTCTTCAACAGTAGAATAGCTAAATAAATTTGGTGTATTTATGCAAAATAATCCTATAACTCACTGAATGCAACAAAGTTGATGAATCTCAGAAACAAGTTAATAAATATATGCCAATTTAAATATTAAAATTGAAGTTAAGAAAAGACTCTTCCATGTACATAATATATTGGCAATTGCATGCTCTTTGTGGGTTCCATAATTACATGAACACTGTGGATTATAACTTTTGAGACCCAAAATGTCAAATAATGCATAAGATAGTAGAATACAAAAGGAGCTCAGGCATGGTGGCACACACCTCTAATCCCAGCACGTGGGGAGACTAAGGTGTGAGAATGGCTTGTGGCCAGGAGTTCCAGACCAGTGTAGGCAACATAGTTAGACCTCACGACTACTAAACATTCTTTTAGAAATGAGCCTGGCATGATGGCACATGCTATATTCCCAGCTACTCAGGGGCTGATGCGGCAGGATGGCTCGAGTTCAGAAGATCCAGGCTGCAGTGAGCCATGTTGGTGCCCTGCAGTCCAGCCTGAGACAGCATGACAGTCTGTCTCAATAGTAAAACAAATTATAATTACTTGATATAACACAAACTGATATATTATAAACGCTCTAATTATAGATATTTTAAATATTGATGTTATTTTAAATAACTGAGAAAGCTGGGATAGCTACGTGTTAGCTTAGACAAGACAAAAGTGCCGGGGAAGTAAGTTTAAAGTATTTTATTACAGTATGTGAGGAGCGAGTGCTTTATTGCGAACGTGATACACACCAGAATCTGCTGCAAATACTCTCATGTCTGGAAGATTTGTGGATATCCAGGTTAGCAGTAATTCTTGGGTGCCTGAAGCCTAGCAGCTGCATAATCAGTGTGTCTTCTCTGGAGGTGTCTTCTCTGGAAAGTTTGATTTTTTTTTAATTACACTTTAAGTTCTAGGGTACATGTGCACAACGTACAGGTTTGTTACATATGTATATATGTGCCATGTTGGTGTGCTGCACCCATTAACTCATCATTTACAATAGCTATATCTCCTAATGCTATCCCTCCCCTTTCCAACCTCCCCAAACCCACAACAGGTCCCAGTGTGTGATGTTCCTCTTCCTGTGTCCAAGAGATCACATTGTTCAATTCCCACCTATGAGTGAGAACATGAGGTGTTTGGTTTTTTGTCCTCACGATAGTTTGCTGAGAATGATGGTTTCCAGCTTCATCCATGTCCCTACAAAGGACAGGAACTCATTCTTTTTTATGACTGCATAATATTCCATGGCATTTATGTGCCACATTTTCTTAATCCAGTTTATCATTGATGGACAATTGGGTTGGTTTCAAGTCTTTGCTATTGTGAATGGTGTCACAATAAACATATGTGTGCATGTGCCTTCATAACAGCATGATTTATAATCCTTTGGGTATATACCCAGTAATGGGAAGGCTGGGTCAAATGGTATTTCTAGTTCTGGATCTTTGAGGAATCACCACACTGTCTTCCACAATGGTTGAACTAGTTTACAGTCTCACCAACAGTGTAAAATATTCCTATTTCTCCACATCCTCTCCAGCACATGTTGTTTCCTGACTTTTAATGATCACCATTCTAACTGGTGAGATGATATCTCATTGAGGTTTTGATTTGCATTTCTCTGATGGCCAGTGATGATGAGCATTTTTTCATGTGTCTGTTGACTGCATAAATGTCATCTTTTGAGAAGTGTCTGCTCATCTCATTCGCCCACTTTTAATGGGGTTGTTTGTTTTATTTCTTGTAAATTTATTTGAGTTCTTTGTAGATTCTAGATATTAGCCCTTTGTCAGATGAGTAGATTGCAAATGTTTTCTACCATTTTGTAGCTTGCCTGTTCACTCTGATGATAGTTTCTTTTCTTTTGCTGTGCAGAAGCAGTTTAGTTTAGTTAGATCCCATTTGTCAATTATAGCTTTTGTTGTCATTGCTTTTGATGCTTTAGATATGAAGTCCTTGCCAATGCCTATGTCCTGAATGGTATTGCTTAGGTTTTCTTCTAGAGTTTTTATGGTTTTAGGCCTAACACTTAAGTCTTTGATCCATCTTGAATTAATTTTTGTATAAGGTGTGAGGAAGGGATCCAGTTTCAGCTTTCTACATATGGCTAGCCAGTTTTCCCAGCATCATTTATTAAATAGGGAATCCTTTCCCTATTTCTTGTTTGTGGCATTCTCTGTATTCCCTGAATTTGAATGTTGGCCTGTCTTGCTAGGTTGGGGAAGTTCTCCTGGATAATATCCTGCAGAGTGTTTTCCAACTTGCTTCCTTCTCCCCATCACTTTCATCACCAAACAGACGTAGATTTTGTCTTTTCACATAGTCCCATATTTCTTGGAGGCTTTGTTCATTTCTTTTTACTCCTTTTTTCTATAAACTTCTCTTCTCACTTCATTTCATTCATTTGATCTTCAATCACTGATACCCTTTCTTCAAGTTGATCAAATCGGCTACTGAAGCTTGTGCATTCATCACGTAGTTCTTGTGCCATAGTTTTCAGCTCCATCAGGTCATTTAAGGACTTCCCTACACTGGTTATGCTAGTTAGCCATTCATCTAATCTTTTTTCAAGCTTTTTACCTTCTTTGCAATGGGTTCAAACATTCTCCTTTAGCTTGGAGATGTTTGATTGTCTGAAGACTTCTCTAAACTCGTCAAAGTCATTCTCCATCCTGCTTTATTCTATTGCTGGCGAGAGGCCGTGTTCTTTTGGAGGGGGAGAGGCACTCTGATTTTTTAAATTTTCAGCTTTTCTGCTCTGTTTTTTCCCCATCTTTGTGGTTTTATCTACCTTTGATCTCTGATGATGGTGACATACAGATGGGGTTTTGGTGTGGAAGTCCTTTCTGTTAGTTTTCATTCTAACAGTCACGATCCTCAGCTGCAGGTCTGTTGGAGTTTGCTGGAGGTCCACTCCAGACCCCGTTTGCCTGGGTATCAGCAGTGGAGGCTGCAGAACAGCAAATATTGCTGAACAGCAAATGCTGCTGCCTGATCATTCCTCCGGAAGTTTCGTCTCAGAGAGGGACCTGACCATGTGAGGTGTCAGTCTGCCCCTACTGGGGGGTGCTTCCCATTTAGGCTACTTGAGGAGGCAGTCTGTCCATTCTCAGATCTCAAACTCCGTGCCGGGAGAAGCAATACTCTCTTCTAAGCTGTCAGACAGTGACATTTAAGTCTGCAGAGGTTTCTGCTGCCTTTTGTTCAGCTATGCGCAGCCCCCAGAGGTGGAGTCTACACAGGCAGGCAGTCCTTCTTGAGCTGCAGTGGACTCCATGCAGTTCCAGTTCGAGCTTCCCAGCTGCATTGTTTACTTACTCATGCCTCAGCAATGGCGGGCGCCCCTCCCCCAGCCTCACTGCTGCCTTGCAGTTCCATCTCAGACTGCTCGCTAGCAATGAGCGAGGCTTTGTGGGAGTGGGACCCTCTGAGCCAGGTGCGGGATATAATCTCCTGGTGTGCCATTTGTTAAGACCATTGGAAAAGCACAGTATTAGGGTGGGAGTGACCCGATTTTCCAGGTGCCATCTGCCACAGCTTCCCTTGGCTAGGAAAGGGAATTCCCTGACCCCTTGCACTTCCCAGGTGAGGCAATGCCTCGCCCTGCTTAGGCTCAAACTCGGTGGGCTGCACCCACTGTACTGCACCCACTGCCCGACAAGCCCCAGTGAGATGAACCTGGTACCTCAGTTGGAAATGCAGAAATCACCTATCTTCTGCGTTGCTCACGCTGGGAGCTGTAGACTGGAGCTGTTCCTATTCAACCATCTTGGAACCCAAGTTTGATTTTTAACTGATTAGACTCACCTAAGACCACAACCACTTCATGAGATTAGCTACTTTCTGGAGAAAAAGTGGAAATGGAAGACTAGGTGACACAGAAGGGTGTAACATTGGCTGACTGGATTTATATAGTATAGACAATGGAGACTTAGAGCCCAACAGAATCTAGACGACTCTGGTGTGAGATGTAAGAACTTTGACCTGTCATACCTTGTTCAGAGACCTTACATCTGAAATAATTATTTCATTAAGTAATGTTTTATTCCACAAAAAATTCCCTCACAATTTTAAAATTTTGCTTTACTGCTCCATTAATAAACTCTAAAATTTCAGATATGGGTTCCCATTCTATGTTTTTTTTTTTTTNTATCATCCCGACTGGAGTAAAATGGCGTGACCTCGGCTCACTGCAACCTCCTCCTCTTTGGTTCAAGCAATTCTCTGTCTCAGCCTCCTGAATATCTGGGATTACAGACACCTGCCACCACGCCTGGCTAATTTTTTTTTTTTATTTTTTAGGAGAAACGGGGTTTCAAAATCTTGGCCAGGTTGGTATTGAACTCCTGACCTCGTGATCCACCCGCCTTGGCCTCCCAAAGTGCTGGGATTACAGGCATGAGCCACTGTGTGCAGCCATTCTAGATTTTTCATTCTTTCTTCAAAAAATGTTTACTGATTACAATGTACCAGAAATTGGAAATAAATTACAGTGAACAATAATAAACACTTTCAGACCTACTAGAATATTCAGATTAGTGAATGAGGTGTATCATAATGGAAGAATCACACAAGTACATATATAATTAGAATTAGAGTATAAGCTCAATAAAAGGGGTTTCATGAAGATATGACAGAACTGAGATCTGAGGGACAGGAATACATTAACTTGGCAAAGTGAGATGGAGAAAAACTTTCTTTGCAGTGACAGCACAGATGCAAAAGCTTCCTGGGTGGAAAGAGCCCAATGTAGTTGAGCTCAGGGACTGAAGCTAGAGTAACAAGAATGACGGCGGTCTGATGGGAGATGAGGCTGCAAGGGCAGGTACAGACATTAGAACATGGAAAGGAGGAGTTCTTTATCTAGAAACTATGGGAAGCCAGTGAAGTCTCACTCTCCTTTTACAATATATCATTGCTAAATAATTATCCAGCCATTATTCATCTGAATATATACAACTGTAAAATATTAAGTGAAATAAACAACCCATCTTTGGAACCCTCTCATAAAAAATACACCTAGCATTTAGTTGTGTTTCAAATAATCTAATATACAACCATTGGTGAAATTATTTGTATAAAATGGTTTTTTTCCATTTGCTATTTTATGACTATTTTAATGGTTGATTTATGCAAAAATGAAATCTGCTTTACGACTATTATACCATAATAAAAATATTTTACATTAGATATTTTATCTAAATATACATATATGAACACAATACTACCCATCCAAAACCATAGGAAAAAAATTCCTTGAAAGATTGATTAAAAAGGCTTCTGTTTCTGTTATGGCACCACTAATCTGGTCTGAAGTGCACTGATACAATCAAGGCTCACTGAAGTCTTGACCTCCTGTGCTCAAGCCATCCTCTCACCTCAGCCTCCAGCGTAGCTGGGACTACGGGCACTACAAGTGTGGGCCTGGTTAAATTTTTGTTTTTCTAGAAATGGGGTCTCCCTATGTTGCCCAGGCTGGTCCTAAACTCCTGAGCTCGAGCAATTTTCCTGCTTCAGCTGCCCAAAGTGTTGAAATTACAGGCGTGAGACACTGTGCCTGGCCTTATATAAATTCTTAGTTTTCCCAGTTTCTTTCTTTCTTTCTTTTCTTAAGAGATGGGGGTTTCTCACTTGTTACCCAGGTTTATCTTGAACTCCTGAGTTCAAGTGATGCTCTCAGCTTAGGCTCCAAAAGTGCTGAGATTACAGGAATGAGCCTCCACGCCTGGTTGCAGTTTCATCATGGAAGTAACGGAACAGCAAGCATAAAATGACCTCATAGAGCTTTAAGGAGAAAAATAAGATATTAGTAAGTGTAAAACATTTGCATATTACTTTCCCAGAGCTGCTGTTGTAGGGGTGACCTGCCCCTCCACACCTGTGAGTCTATCTTGTCAGGTGCGATGAGAGACTGAGAAAAGAAATAAGACACAGAGACAAAGTATAGAGAAACAACAATGGGCCCAGGAGACTGGCACTCAGCATACCAGGGACCTGCACCGGCACCGGTCTCTGAGTTCCCTCAGGTTTTATTGATTATTATTTTCATTATCTCAGCAAGAAGAATTCGGTAGGAGAGCAGGGTGATAATAGGGAGAAGGTCAGGAAGAAAACATGTGAGCCAAGGAATCTGTGTCACAATTAAGTTCAAGGGGAGGTACCATGCCTGGATGTACACGTAGGCCAGATTTATGTTTCTCTGCACCTAAACTTCACAGTGGAGTAAAGAATAACAAACAACATTGCTGCCAACATGTCTCGCCTCCCGCCATAGGGCAGTTATTCTATCTCAGAACTGAACAAAGGTACAATCGGGTTTTATACCAAGATGCTCCATTCGCAGGGGCAGGCAGGAGACAGTGGCCTTCCTCTATCTCAACTGCAAGAGGCTTTCCTCTTTTACTAATTCACTTCAGCACAGACCCTTTACGGGTGTCGGGCTGGGGCACTGTCAGGTCTTTCTGATCCCACGAGGCCATATTTCAGACTATCACATGGGGAGAAACCTTGGACAATACCCAGCTTTCCAAGGCAGAGGTCCCTGTGGCTTTTCGCAGTGCATTGTGCCCTGGTGAGGACTAGAGAATGGCGATGACTTTTACCTAGCATACTGCTCCTAAACATTTTGTTAACAAGGCACCTCCTGCACAGCCCTAGATCCCCTCAACCTTAATTCCATGCAACAGATGTTTCTGTGAGCACAAGGTTGGGGCAAATTGGCTGGAGCAAAGTGACTGGGGCAAAGTTACAAATTAACAACATCTCAGCAAAGCAATTGTTTAAAGTACAGATCAAAATGGAATTTCTTATGTCTGTCTTTTCTACATAGACACAGTAATAGTCTGATCTCTCTTTCTTTCCCCTACAGCTGTAATAAACTATCACAGATAAAACAATAATTTGCTCTTTCACATTCTGAAAGCCTAAAATTTAAAATCAACACGTTGACCGAGTTGGTTCCCACCGGGAATTCTGAGGGGAAATCCAGCCCCTCCCTGTCTGCTAGCTTCTGGTGGCTGATGAGGCTTTCATTGGCTTGTGGCAGCCTAGTTCCCCTGAGCTCTGTCTCTGCCTCTGTCTCCACATGGCTGTCTAGGTGTCTAAGACATTCCTTTTATTTCTTCTATAGTGATACCAGTCATTGGACTTAGGCCCCACCCTAAATCCTAAATCCAGACTAATCTCATTGGGAGATTATCGAGGTAATTACATCTGCAAAGATCCTATTTTCCAAAGGTCATATTCACAGGTTTCAGGGGTTAGGACTTAGACATATATTTTGGGGGGCCACTCTTTAACTTGCATTTTGAAAAAATGCCTGGCTCATAAAAGAGCCATATAACAACAAAAACACAACTGTGTTTTTATTTTCACTGCTTTATACGCATCATCCTAACCTTTACAACTGGGAAGACAGCACTTCTTTTTCTAAATTCAGATTCTGAATATTCCACATCTCTTTTCTAATGTCAATTCTATGTGACTTACCCTTTTTCTGAGTTAGAATACCTCTTATGTTTATTTATGTATTGATTTTTTATAATCATCACTTACAATATGTTTGGAAATTTGACATCTTTTAATCCCTGAACCAATTCAGCGTATGTTTTGACCTTAAACACAAAGTATGAAATCAAATATTTTTCAAGTTTTT
>NW_016816209.1:49972-66795 GCF_001698545.2 Rhinopithecus bieti
CAGGTTGGAAAGAAGCAACTTGGTGCAGCACTCTCTTACACCAGGATTACAAACCTGGGAGGGACTCTTTGGGGAGAATAAATATAAGTTTGAGCCATTACTACCCTTATCCTTAAAAAACAGACAAATATCATCCCTTTCCCAATGAATTTTATGCAATTAAAGTTTCTGGAATGAAGCAATGATTAGGTGTAGGGTACCCACTGTCTTAGAATGAATATTTCTGAAGCAAGAAGCTTTGCTTTACTCATTTTTGTCCTGCTAAATGTAGTAAGAAGACACCCATTAGCCTGGGACCCTGGCCTTCCCTGTGGAAATGTTTTTCAGGACTCCTACACTTAATCTAGGGTTGTGGATATTTGATGAAAGATGGGGTAAGTATCTTAAGAAAATTGTTGTACTCTTGATGTCTCTCTCCTCCACTCCCTGAAGGAAGGAGTTGGCCATTCCCATGCCTGGGAGTAGGCAGCAATGTTTCTATATGTATGTCTGATTCTTAGCTTTCATTGAGACTTTTCTTTTTCATTTCCAAAAAAAAATATGAAAATGCAAAATAAAAACTTACCTATTTCATCTGAATGGGCTCCTCCACAGAATCCCTGATGACACTGGGTGCAGCTTCTCTAAGTGCTCTCTGCATTATTTCTTGAAGCTCCAAATATTTCCTGCTGCTTCAGGTGCAAGTGAATCTTCCCTTCAGCACTCAGGATTGATGGAAAGATGCACAGAAAGTCACATAGAGATGAATACACTATTCAATACACTATTCTGTTTCACTATCTGCTCTTATGAATTCATATACGACAATATAACATTGCTTTAAATTTTGTTTTCATTTACTAAATATGTTTGAAAACTAACAAATAAGGTTAGTGCCTTCTCAGTACACCTTATTCTCTTAAAGCCATTTCTGGCTATTTTCGTATTTTGTGCTTCTCGTGAATATTAACATCACGAAGGCAGTCGTATACTTTTTTACTTGAAAAGCCATTGACTAATCGAGTGTGTTATTTTGTCCCCTAGAAGATCTTAGTAAATTTTTATATATAGATCTTTTCTAGATAAAATAGTTTCAGAGAATAATGAAAATATTTACCGATGTTTATAGCGCTCCTAATTTCTGAAGTGTATTGGATTAAAATATCCAGGAGAATGGTTAGCAATGATAATACATAGTTCTTGGCTTGCTTCCTGACTTTGCAAGCCTAATGGTTTACAGAATTTAAAATCATGAAAATTAGCAGCCGAGTGTACATTTGAAATAAATTAGAATAAAAATAAGAAAATTGCTATTTATGCTGTTATATTATTTTGTAACTTTATAATGTATATCAATTTATAACAAATTTATTTTATCATATATTTATGTAATTTTTCTTACTGTTATTAGTCATCATCCTCCAGAGAAACAGTATCACCCAAGGCAACAGAGAATAGAGTAATCAGAGAGAGATAGAATGAATCAGAGACAGAGCAGAGAGAGACAGATAGCGGTGGCTTGTCGCGCCAGGCTGCAGTGCAGTGGTGCGATCTGGGCGCTCACTGGCAAGCATCCGCCTCCAAGATTCAAGTGATTCTCCTGCTCAGCCTCCTAAGTAGGCTGGAATTACAGGCTACTCACGCACCACACCAGATAATTTTTGTATTTTTAGTACAAGACAGAGCTTCATCATGTTGTCCAGGCTGGTCCTCAGAACCGCTGACCTCAAGGAATTCCTCCCCATCCAGAAAACCCTTATTTTATGATGAAGAATTGGTTCAGCAAAAGTTGTGGATGGCCAAAAAATACCGCAATAATCTGCAATCTACGAAGCTGGTCAGGCTTACGAAAGACAGAGGTGTAATTCATCTGAGTCTAAAAGCCTGGGACGCAGTGGAAACCAATGGTGTAAACGCTCAGTTCCAGGTAGGAGAAGATAAGACAGATATGCTAGCTAAGCAGTGAGGCAGTGAACAAAAGGGTCCAAACTCTCTCTCATGCAGCGCCTTTGTTCTATTCAGGGAAGGCTACTGGGGAGGGAAACCTAACTTTACAGAGACCCAATTCAAGGCTGACACATAGAAATTTACATCACACTTTCATTTCTTAGCGGATTTGAGGATTTAGCATTTTTAAGGCCATTTTACATGAATCTAAGATGGCTGCTGGGTAGCATTTATTTAGAAAATGTGTTTGCATGTTATGTCCCTTGAATCGCTTCTTAACATCAAGTTTGCAAAAATAACTTTAAAGATCTGATTCTTTTCACTTCCAATTCAGAAGATACTGTAAGTCACATTTGTCACTAAGTGGTAGTAAGGCCTGTAGCTCAGGCTAGGTGGTGAGATGTACAAATGCAGTTGGGGCTTTGCTTGTGATTTTAAATACAGTGTTTTTAAATTTATTCAACACCTACTCTTTTATATATATATAAATTTTCACCTTAAAATTCTGAAAAGATAGAGAGGTACAGTATACTTTCAGACCATTTCCAAACCTCTAAAGAAAACAGTGAAAAACTAGAATAACAAAATCAAAATTCATGAACAGTATCTACAACAACACTGAGTGACAATGTACCTTAAAAAATCCCAAATATAAAAAGTCACAGACAAATCAGGTGCAGCAGCAATATCCATGAGAAATCAGAATCCTTTCAGGATGAAGCAGAGAGGGTGAACATAACATAGGTAGATTTGAGAACTCCCCAAGTCAGCAACAAGGATTCACTAGAAAGTGTGCAAGGTAATTACAAAAGAGCTGCAGAAACTGAGCAGGGTGTGAGTTTGCACACATCAATAAGCAAGAATCCAGGATAAGATAAAAAGAGGCTGGGACCATATGGTTTCCATAGCTCTTAAAATAACCAGCCCAAATTCTCTTCCAGGATCAAACTCCATACTGAGAAGAATATACTGGGAGTAAACTACATATTAAAGAAGGCTGACACAATAGGATCAAAAAATGGGAAGGCCCCAGTAATGAGTGAAAACAGAAGCAGAACCAGGACAGAGCAAAAACTCAAGGGATTTTTAATGAATACCTTATGAAATCAACAGGAGAGTTCTAGAGTCAGGATGCTAGGAAACCTATGTTGACCAAACTTTACCTTATAAAAGTTCAAGTTCCGTTCCATACAAATAGCAGCAATAGGGCATGCTTTCGTTGTTATTGTTCTATATGACTGTTCATGAAGTAACATCTAGCATTCTTAAAAGAAACTTAGTGCCAGGGCTACAGTGAACTTATGCTCTGTAGCCGCAACCTTGAGAGAAGTGCCTCTGGGCAGTCCTCTCTGTTTGCTGCCCAACAGAATCTCAGCACCACCTCACTGGATCCAGCTCCATCACTGTGCCTGGCCACCTCAAGCTATTCCAGAAGGTCAATTTCTGGAGTATGTCCTGATCCTCTCCTCCTCCAAGCATCCCTCTTGGTCCTTGCAGGATCCCTCCAGGACCCTACCTAGAAGCCTTTTCGCCTGTCCTTGCTCCATCACACCTTGTCCAGGAATGTATTATAAGCCTGGTGTGCTGGCTTACACCTGTAATCCCAGTACTTTGGGTGCCCTAGGCAGATGGATCACTTGAGGTAAGAAGTTCGAGACCAGCCTAGCCAACAAGGTGAAACCCCCTCTCTACTAAAAATACGAAAATTAGCAGAGTGTGCTGACTCATGCCTTACTCCCAGCTACTTAGGAGGTTGAGGCATGCGAATAGCTTGAATCTGGGAGGCAAAATTTGAAGTGAGTGAGATTGCAGCACTGCACTCCAGCCTGAGCAACAGTGACGACCAGTGAGAAAAACAAATGATAGGTAGAGGTAGTGGTACATATCTATCTACATATCTATGTATCTATGTATTTAGCTATATATAATATATAGGTATATTATACATATACATGAATATATGTATTATATATTGTTTAATTTGTAGTTTACTGCCAGTGTCATATATAATACATTATATATGTATTGCATATATGAGAGAGAGATCTCAAATTTATAGAATCATTTGCAAGCAGCTACCACCCCCATCTTCCACAATGGCTAATCATTTTATTGTGTGATTTACTCTCAGATGTGGTACTGAGGACCACAATGTGTCTCCAGAAAATGATCAGCAAATTCAAGTGCAAGTTTTTGGCTTTAGAAAATGTTTCCATTAAGTCAGCTACACTTGGGAAATGACGTTAAGAATATGCACCCAAAGGGTTGATCTTAACTATTCGTTATTACTAGTGGGAAGATTCTGGAGATTAAGGGATTTTTGGGGTGGCTGTCTCGCTCTGACAGGAGTAGGGATGGGAGATAGGTTTCTCCCCTATTCCTCTTGTGTTAATAATGGCGGGAGATTTTGGTTACTGGGAATAGTACCTACATGACCTGGATAAAGCACGAGCACTAAATGTCTTGGAAGGGTAAAGAGAGGGGCTGCAGGGACTGCAGGGAGGAGGAACTAAGGCTTTTTCAGAGAGTGTGCAGAGAGAAAGCAGTCAGCTTCTCTGTCCATCATGCACAGCTTAAAGATTAAAGAAAGCTCTGCTTTCTCCCTGCACATTCTCTTTGTATCTGTAAGAGAAAGTGGATGGGTTAAATTAGTGATCTGAAATGATTATTTTCCAGAAAGACAATTGAACCACTACTGAGATATGTAAAGGCAGCTGGGTTTTCTGAGGCCATCCAACACAGCCTCCATGGGGGGCAGTGAAAGGGGACCCAGTTGTCCCCAGTTCTGGAGCTTTCAGGTTAGTCAGGAAAGTCCCAAGGAGGCAGGGGAGGGGTTGGGTTAACTAAAACACTTTCTGTAATCCGTGTATTAATGGGCCAGGCTAGGAAAGAAAAACTGGTAAACATGAGTTGATAGAAGAAAAATAGGAGAGAAGGTTTTATTTTATTTTAAAAAATAATTTTCTGAAACCAAGTTCATATGTGTTTTACGAAAGAAAGGACTAGAAATAACAGGAATAAAAATATGTGTGTTTAGCAAAGAAAGTTCGTGGTCAGATAAATAATGTAGTTCAAAGGATGTTGGTGGTGAGATGAAGAACATGGTTTGTGTAAACTGTTGGGAATGAAAGATTTCCTGGAGTTGAAGAAAGATGGAAAGTTTCACAAACGCGTACTGAGAACATACTCATGTGGTCAGGAAATATGCTTTGTTATGGACAAAGGAGATAGCACAAAAATCAAGTGAAGATATTGGGTCAATGTAGCTATTTAGTTTTATTTCGAAACAATAGGAGTAAATAAGGTAGGTTTTAAAATTGAGAGAAAATAACAAAGAAAAAGTGAGAAAAAGAAAATGAGAGAGAGGAAATTAATATTGGAAGGCGATTGTTGAATAATGTCTCTGAGGACGGCATGGAAGTCAGCTTATACACGTAGTGCAAAGCCTTAGAAAAGAAGAAGCAAGTTGCACTAATGGGTGAGATCTGGTTAGCAGGTAGTTTTTGAATTGCTCAAAGTAAGCATTTTGGAAACATCTTATCTCATTCTATGAAATAATATCCACTACTGTTTTTAAGAATAAAGAATCAGTGTGTAGGTAAAATATTTGACAATAAAGAAACTAAACAGATTTAGTAATGAGGTTTTTGTGTATTTAAGATAATTAATTATCAAATCATAAAGTACCATTTTTAAATAAAATGTAGATACTTGAGGGCAAATAGTTGAAGGCCAGATTTTGACTTCTGGTGCAAATACATATATATATGTACATACATAGAAAAGAAGGAAAGAAAAGGAAGAAAGAAAAGAGAAACCAGTCCCTAATTTTGGTTCATTCATTGCAACAAATTGCTAAATATCTTAAGATAAAACAATAAATAAAAAGACATGAATAAAAGTAGACTATGTGTCCCAATGATTTCATTATTACTTCAGGGTTATGTGAATCTATGGAGGAAGATGATCCATGCTGAGTATTGCAGAGTTCGTCATTTGCTTTATGAGGAAGAGGAATGTCACTTGGAGAGACTGGAATAGGAAAGAAAAGATAAGTAAAGACAGTAAAGACAGAATGAAATGAAAGGGGAAAGCCGTAGGAGGAATGTATAAGAAACTGAAGGAAATGTGCCATAAACCAGACCTGGAGCTGCTCCAGATTAGGACTGAGAAAAACAGAGTCCACTAGGAAAAATGACCTCATCTTCTTTGCCTTCTGCGATGTGTTTGGAATGATGCTTTCATGATGCTGGAAAGTGAATTGCTTGTGTAGTAATAAAAGAGACAAAGTCAGTTTTTCTTGATCCAGGAGCAAAAAAACAAAAAACAAAACAAAAAAAGAAAAACAGTAGAAAACACCCCAGAAAAAAATTTCCTTTCAAAATTCATTCAATTGCTGAAAAACTGCAGTAAAAAAAATATTATTTGAAGCTTTTTGAATTTGTATTTAAATATATTTAGATATTTAGAAATTTGGGATTCCATGCAATATATTTCCTCAATGGCCATTTCCTGTATACCAATTGCTATAACCTTTGGGCTCACCCATCCTTAGGAATCTAATAAATTAAGCCTTCACTATGAATTTTGTGATGAATGCTAAGACTTTCTCTCTTCCTTCTTACCTAATTTTAGAAATGTGAAAGGTAAATTTCTTCCTATATTCATGTTTTGAGAACTGTAACAGTTATCAGTCTAATACTGAAGTGTGAACATGATTTATGATGAAAATGTACCCTCCTTCATAGTACATGTAGTCGTCCTCTTCTTAAAAGGTAGAAAGGTTTTGTTTGTTTGTTAGGCAGGGCTATTAGTTTCAAGGAACTATAGAGAAATCACATAGAGAAAATTACCATTTCCAATTTTAATTTTCAAAGTGTATAAAGAAATTGGCATAATGGCCCCAAATTATGCCAGGACTTATGGCAGAAAGGTAAGTATTTCTGACAGTGTATGGTGAAAGCAAAGTGTAAAGAAGCAAAAGAAAAGATCCTCAAGGATCTGGGGCTTTTGTATGCAGCAGATGGTGGATTCCAACTACAAATGGAAATGCTATAGGGTGTATTTAGGGAAGCTGGGTCTTAGGAAGCAAGATGCCTGCCTAAGCCAAGCTTGTCAAGCCCTAGCTTGTGGTTATTGACACTGAGCATCACAGTGGTGTATAACATTACACAAAAATACTTTCTATAATCATCAATGATATTAAAAACATTAGAGGAATATTTATAACAACAACCACAAAGTAAACTGGCAACTAATTTCACTGGATTTATCCCTTTCTCAAGAGATCCTTTGGCAAAGAAATCTCACAAAGAAATCTTTGAAAAGCGTATGTGGATTTTCTTTTACTTTATTATACCTATGCATGCTTCAGTGAAAAATCCATAAATCTGACATAAAGTGATTATTTAAAATAGGAGTTGTTATTTACATTATTTTTCTGAGAATAAGAGCAAGTTGCTTTTGTTACTGACTTCGAATTATTAAAAATTCCACAAATTTAAATGTTCTAGAAAATGTAACTGAGCTTAGCAATAATTTCTATGCTTTATATATTTCCTGGAAATGTGTAATTTTCCCCATTTTTCTGGTTCAGGATTTGATTGTTATGAATATGGAGTAACCCTTGAACATCAGTAAACTTCTCTAGTGTGCCTGCTGTCCTGACCCATATTTCCAGTGGTAACCTGGCATACATAGACACTATGTAAAGCCCACATTCATTAGAAGTTTATAACACTATGTTTTCATGTGACTGTTTTCTTATTCCTGCAGTTCATATTTCCTGGGATAATAAAATAACCACTTGTTACATTCCCCTTGTTTGAAGATCTGAGACAGTTACTCTTTGGTTCTGATTATCTCAACATTGCCCCAAGTCCCACAAAATCTAAGTGTTTTCTTGATGGCGAGGCCAGGCATTCACTTTTGGAAGATATCACTGAGAGGTGGATGTTGGGCAGTGTTGGAACTGGGCTGTTGGATTTTGCAAAGATTCTTGGACAATGAGAAATGACATTCTGGTTAACTCCAAGAAAATTTTTCTACTTTTTTGTGTCAAGAAGACTACTGGTGTCATCTCAAGACCTCTTCCCCAGTCTTTCCTCGGGATACAGAAAGGCCTCTAGGCCAGATGGGGGTGTTTCTAGATTATGAATGTGGCATGGTGAGCTTTGTTAATGTGGCCAACAGTTTTCTCATTTGTAGCCTCTGAGGTTCTTTCCCTTACCCTCTTACACCTTTCCTTTGCTTTGCTTTGCTTTGCTTTGCATTAACAGAATCAGGGATAGGTCAGTAACTTGACTGAAAGCATCAGAAATACCAACTTCTGAGAATGCTAACCTACTGACTACTCAATTTTCTTTATCTGTTTCTATGAAACTTTGCACCATCTTTAAAAGTGTGGAGGTATACATTTGTTTTGATTTTCATTAAATGATTCTCTCTTAGGATCCTGCACATGTCTTTTCTGTTAAGCTGTATCTTTTTTTGCCCTTGATTTCCAAGCCAGCCCAGGCAAATGAATACCTAGGTGTGTTTATCCAAACTCATGGGTTAATGCAAGAGCACAGGTTTCTTCCCCCTGAACTGGAATTTTATTTTCTCTGTTCCACCTATGGCATCCTATAGACAGTTACCTGGGAACATGTCATTACCAGAATAGAAAGTAAGACTCACTTTTGCTTCAGAAAATACAAAATACTGAGAATCCTCATTACATTTTAATAAAATTACAATTGATTTACGTCTTTGAAATTTTAAAATACATGTGCAGTAAAATATCCTTATTATCAGAAATACCTATATTTTGATCATGTTAATTTTGTATGAAGCCTTTCCTTAAGTAGCGACTGGAAATTGGTTCCAGGATCCCCGTAGATACCAAAATCCGTGGATGCTAATAATCCTCAGATGTCCTTACATAAGATGGGGAAGTATTTGCATGTATACTAAGCACATCCTCCAATGTACTTTAATTATCTCTAGATTACTTAAAATACTTAACGCAATGTAAATGCTATGTAGTAGTTGTTACACTGTATTATTTAGGGAGTAATGACAAGCAAAATGTCTGCACATGTGCAGTGAAAATGTAATCATTCAATTTTTTTTCCTGAAATGTTTTAATGCACAATGAGTTGAATCTGTGGGTGCAGAACCCTATCATATGGAGATCCATCCTCATCTTGTGTATAATCTCACTGTATATTAGAATACTACTATTAGAGCAATAAGGAAGGATGGATAAATACGGTCAGCTTTTGTTTTGTTTTGTTTTGTTTTGAGAAAGGCTCTCACTCTGTCGCCCAGGTTGGAGTGCAGTGGTGAGATCACAGCGCACTGCAGCCTGGAACTCCCCAGATCAAGCAATCCTCCAAACTCAGCCTTCCACATAGCTGGACTACAGGTCCACCACGTTTCTGGACAGCAGAGAGTGGATCAGAAGTAAAATAAGGTGCCAAGTCTGAACTCACAGAAGAGCAGAGAATCATGACAGTAACATACAGCCGTGTCCATATGGGTCCAAGATTCACATGCAGAGTGCCAGATGATAGAAGCAGGCAAGACAGGCTTCCAGAGCAAAATCCAGGCCTTGGTTCACTTTCAAGGTACAGTTCAGGGGAATCAGATGCATTCCTTAACCTTGACTCCTTCCTGCTTGCTAAGACTTTCATCAGGGACAGTCTTCATGCTGTCCACAGGGGTCTCCGAAACTGAGAGTAACAGTTGGCTTACATCTTCAGTGATTCAAGTCTGCAAGGTGAATATGATTGTGCTTCGGGGGGAAAGCAGAGAGGTCACTGTCTGTACTTACAACGGAGTTCACTTCAGTGCTATAAACATCACCGCAGTCCTGCTTGTAGTCAAGTCCAGACTAGCAATCTGCCTTTGGGTTGAGCTGTTCTCCTACAAGATACCCACCTTGTTAAGATCTCTCGGTCGGGCGGGCTAAGCATCCAGAGCTCCTGTGTGGCAGCCGGCTGGGAAAGCCACCCTCAGGTGCTTCCCTCCGACGCCCGCGGCGGCGACTATGGTGGTGACTATGGTGGCAGCGGCTGCGATCCAACGGGACCCCTCCAGGTATCTCGCAGGGCAGAGTAGAGCGTGGTGTCTTGCAGGCCAGGGCGCAGTCCGGGTAGGTCAGGCGGGCACTGGGTCCTGGTACTTCTGGCACCTTGACGCAGGAGCCAGGCATCCAGGTTCAGGGTAGGGGAGTTGGGCGCGCCCCCGCGGCAGCCCTCCTCCAGGCAGAGGCGTGTGGTCATGTAACCCGGCGGGTTCAGGGCTGCCAGGAGCAAGAGGAGGGATTCCTATTCAACAAATGGTCCTGGGATAATTGGCAAGTCATATGTAGGAGAATGATACTGGACTTTGTGGCATAGGCAAACCTTATTAATATTCAATGAAACACTCACCTAGGACCTACTGGGAAGGTATTTTTCAGATGTAACCAAAGGTCCTACTCCTGTAACTAGCAAGTGTACCCAGGTAAGCCTGACTTCATCAGTGAAAGTCCTTTAAAGAAAGACACAGGCATTCCTTGAACAACACTTACAATAGCAAATGAGACTCTAATCTTCCAATTGCTCCCCATTGACTTTGGACCAAAGCTTTGAATCATGACCATTGGGACCCAGCCAGCTGAGGATTTTTCTTCCTGACTGACTTTAACAGGGATCTCATACTTGCTCAGGCAGCCCATCAACTGTGGAAAACAATTCCTTGCACTTGATTCATATGTGAATCCCCCTACCTGTACATATATCTTATGGGTTCTGCTTTGATTTTTGAACCTTGACAGATTTTTTGAACCTTAGCAGACATAGGGCTGATAGATTTGTCTTCACTGTTCTGACACTCTTGACTCTAAGTCTTTTGGGGCTATTGGCAAAGAATTCCTCTGTTAGAAAATATTTGGTTAGCCGCTTCTGAAGTCTCTTTTCTTTTTTAAATTGTCACACGACAGCAAAAATATTTGTTATAGAAAGAAAAATATAGTCCATCCCCATCATTTGGATTCTGTATTTGTGAATTAGTATACGTCCTAAAACTTGTTTATAATCCCCAAATTAATTATTATATTGCATTTCTAGTCTTCATAGAACATCATGCACTATGTGGAGAAAAGCATTAAAATAATAACTCATTTCACCCATGAGATTGATGAAGTTTTGTAAATTCAATAAGAGACCTCAAATAAGTGTGGCTATTAGAGTGGTAGAAAACAAAACAAAACAAAAAGTTGTATCTTCCTGTTGGACTTCTCTGGGAATATCCCATAAACGTACTAAAGCAGCATTTAAGGCTGGTCGAGGTGGTTTATGCCTGTGCTCCCAAGCACTTTTGAAGTCCAAGACCACAGGATCACTTGAAGACGGGAGTTGGAGAACAGCCTTGGCTACAGAATCATACCCTGACTCTATGAAAAGTTTTAAAAAGCATTATCCAGATGGGGTAGTGTGAGCCTGTAGTCCTAGCTACTTGGGAGGCTAAAGCAGGAGGATCCCTTGAGCCTTGGAATTCAAGGCTGCAGTGAGTTATGATTGTACCACCGAGTGTCTCCATAAGGAGACAGTTTCTCTAGAATAAATAAATGTGCCCTTAAAGGAATGCCTATATCTTGTATGAAACTCAATAAACAGTATAAAATGCATATTAATTTCTAGTGTATGTCTAATCTGATAGGATTTATGTTACTTATGATTCATTTCATTCATGGTTTTTTAGAATGAAGGAGTGATGATAATTTAATCAGCGGTGCAAAGGCGTGTTCTAAATACTGCATAAACCTAATCATCTTATTCTCAACCTTTCTCAATACTCCACCCCCTTAAAGAGGTGGATGTGGTCTTCACAGATTCTTATAAAAAGATGTGGAAGAGACAAGCTCAGTTTTCTCCAAAGGAGAAGGACCGCACTTAGAGGGAGCTGTTATTTTGGTTACCTCTGAAATTCAGTACTGCAGTGAATGAGCTCCTACCTTGAGGAGTACTTAACAGAATTATTTCTTGAAGAATCATCGTGGGAACCATTAAAAGAACCCAGCAGTAAGTGAAACTTATATTGATAAAATTATATCTTCTTTCCTTTACAGAATAATAGAATGTTAAAAATATCTCATTATCTTAAATCTACACAATGGTACCATTTCTAATTCATATTCTTGCTATAGATTTTATGAATTATGAGGATACTAATTGTTGTTATTTTGTGTTTTCTATCATTCTTCAATATAGTTTTGAAAAAATTTAAATATCTAGTGTTTGCTGCAACAGATATGTAAGCATAACAAATATAGGGAGTTGATATTAATACATATAAGTACACATAGCTGTGTGTAAATATATGTGTAATTAGTGAATTAATATTTTAAAATTGAACTCAGAAGACATTAATAAATGTTAATTCATTCATTCAGCTTTTAGACATGACTTTAAATTAGTAAGGTAGTGATGAAGAGATGCAAAATAGTGAAACTGAAAACAATAAAAAAGCTCCCCAAAACATTCTAGTTTAGAAATCAAAACACAACTTTTTGACCAAATTTAAAAGATATCATTTGACACGTGATGGTGGCTGCGATCTCACTTGAGTCTTAATCTTATTAAACTATGAAAAATTCCTTAAAATGACTTAGATGAACTCTGGAGAATATTTGCAATTCTAAGATTTTTCATTTCTTTCACTAAAATTCAGCAGTGTTATCAAATAAAGGAGAGTAAAGGACTTAAAATTGCCAAACACCATAGTTTATATATTAGTCAGGGCTCTCCAGACAGACAGAATCATAGGATGTATATGTATACATGTAGAGATACATTCATGAGCCATTTCAGTCAACCACAAACAACACATGGTGCTCACATAAGAAAATAATACCAGTATGTTTACTGTACCTTTTCCATATTTAAATATGTTTACATATTAAATAATTACCATTGTGTTACAATTGCCTACAGTATAGAGTACAGAACATGCTGTACAGTTTTGTAACCTAGGAGCAATAGGCTGTACTGTACACCATAGGTGTGTAGCAGGCTATACCATCTAGGTTTGCATAAGTATATTCTATCATGTCAAAACAATAAAACCACCTGGCTGGGTGTGGTGGCGCATGTCTGTAATCCCATCACTTTGGGAGGCTGTGGCCGGCAGATTACTTGAGGCCAGGAGTTCAAGTCCAGCCTGCCAACATGGCGAAACTTCGTCTCTACTTAAAAAAAAAAAGAAAAAATTATCCAGGTGTAGTGATGTGTTCCTGTAATCTCAGGTACTCAGGAGACTAATGCAGGAGACTCGCTTTGCCCCAAGAGGTGGAGGTTGCAGTGAGCCGAGATTGCACCACTGCACTCCAGCCTGGGTGACAGAGGGAGACTCCATTTCAAAAAGTAAATAAATGATACCTCCTTAAACATTTCGCAGAACATATATCTATCCTCAAGCTACACATGATTCTACATGAGAGGGAATTCATCAGGAAAATTTGTTTACTTGATTATGGAGTCAGAGCAGTTGCAATACAGCTGGTATCCTGAGGATACCAGTATCCTATCTGAGCTCAAAGCTGAAAGCCTCAGAACCAGCTTCAGGAGAAAGAAAGAGGAAATTGCCTTTTCTCTGGCTTTTTCCTTTTATCTGAGCTACCAGTCTGTTAGATGATACCCACACACATTGAGGGATGAGGCTCCCACTCAACTCACCAACTCACATGTCTCTCTCCTCTAGAAACACCTTCACAGACTCACCCAGAAACAATGCTTCACCTGTTCTATAGGTATTGGTTAATCCAGTCAGACTGATACCTAAAATTCACCATCACACCATGGAAATATAATTACACCTCTCTCCGTCTAACAAAAAGCTCCTATATGTTAGTTCAGAGCTTTCGCAGCCGTAGGGGAAGTTAATTTAATCTGCAAGATTATGTTACACACAGGAACTAGGAGCAGAAGGGACTGTGAGTCATCTAGTCAGTAATATCTACTATAAAACCAGGAGACTCTCTCTGTGAGAGATTTTTATTTTTGTTACAGAAGAAATAGTTTGCTGTGCTTTATGAACCCCGTCAAAAAGAGAAACTATAGCTATCACATATCTCCACATGTTCAGAATCTTTTCATCAACTCAGACCCCAAAATGATGTTGCTCTTTCTTCCTCAGAAACATGAATTCTAGAATCTTGCAAGTCTTCCAGAGGGAACTCACCTGCCCCATCTGCATGAACTACTTCATAGACCCGGTCACCATAGACTGTGGGCACAGCTTTTGCAGGCCCTGTTTCTACCTCAAATGGCAAGACTTCCCAATTCTTACTCAGTGCTTTGAATGCATAAAGACAACACAGCAGAGAAACCTCAAAACTAACATTCGTTTGAAGAAGATGGCTTCCCTTGCCAGAAAAGCCAGTCTCGGGCTATTCCTGAGCTCTGAGGAGCAAATGTGTGGCACTCACAGGGAGACAAAGAAGATGTTCTGTGACGTGGACAAGAGCCTGCTCTGTTTGCTGTGCTCCAGCTCTCAGGAGCACCGGGATCACAGACACTGTCCCATTGAGTGGGCTGCTGAGGAACACCGGGTAAGTGATGCCTCTGAACATCTATTTCTATAAAGGACACATGAAATTCCTGTGGGTCTATTTTCTTGGAGATTGGATCAAGCCAACTCTGAGTCCCTTTAAGCAACTCTCTTTGGGGCTTTCTTAGCTTGAAACCTCTGAGATTTGACAAACAAGAAGGGAAACAGAAGAAACGTCATTTACTAGGGACTTATTTGTCTCTCATTCTGGGCCCCTTGCCTACAAAACGGTCTGCATGTTACTTCATTGTCTTCACTGGTGCTTCAATTCATGGTTCTTTTGCAGGAGAAGCTTTTAAAGAAAATGCAGTTTTGTGGGAAAAGCTTGTGAAAATCACAGAAACCTGAATGTGGAAACCACCAGAACCAGACACTGGAAGGTTAGTCCTGTATTTCTCTACCTCCTCCAGGAACTTGTGTTGGGCAAATGAGTGACCCTTAAAATAGGAACTTGATCTCAAACCGTAATGTTACTGGGAGTCAACAACAACAAAAGACAACATTGAGAAAAAATGTCCTCATTTCTTATGTAGAATAGTATGACTGTTACATAGCATTTCCAACAAAATCATTGATGTCACCCAAAGCATGCTGGTTTGTTTTCATACAAAACTGTAGCTATACACCAACAGATACAAGAAACTGGGCCATCTCACAGCATTCTATATGTGCTGGTTGGATAAATGCTGGGCACAAGATTTATTTGGCAGTCATGGAAAGCTCGAGTGAACCTTCTGAGCCTGGGTCAGCATTGATCTGAATGCTGGTGGACAAGTAGTATTTGGAATTGTATGGAAAATTTGAGGCAGAAGAAGTGACAGGGGAAATCTAGAGAAACCATGAAATTAAGAATCTCAACTAATTAGTATTGAATAATACATAACATGATGAGAAAAGTGGTGAGAATTATGGATTTGTGTCTTGAGGGAGACATACAAACATGCCAGAAATATGAGAACTAGTATCTAAATATAAGGAGAACTCTGAGGACCCCAGAAAACATTAAAATGATTTTCTTTTGTGAATGTATACTCTGAGGGTATGATAGCTAATATTAGTGTGTTGCAAAGTATTTCATAAGAACCTAGTCTATGCTGAACATTAAATTAGAAAATTTGCTAGTATAAAAAAAGAAAGCACCTTTGTCCTCACAAATCATACAATCCAAATGAGAGAGTCAAATGGTCAACATGCAAATATGTGCAATACATGATGTGTTCGAGTGCGGTAGTTCTTTTTTGGAGAATAATCAAGCAGGGAAATAGAAAAGGACAATAGAGACCAGAAACTGGAGATGAGTGTCTGAGTTTTAAATAGGGTGATCAGAAAAAAGCCTCACTGAAAATTCAAATTGAATAAAATTTTGAAGAGGAGAGGGAATACGATGTGTGTATGGATATATATGTGGACCATGAGTGTGTTTGTGTGTGTGTGTGTGTGTAAAATTCTAGTTGGAGAGAATAGCATATGCAGTAACGTTGAGTTTGTGTATATTTGGAGGCCTGAGGAACCACAAAGAAGTCTATGTTTCAGATTGCGATGAGTTAGAAAAGAATGGAAGGGAATGAATTCAGAGAGACAAAGATGGCCAAATCATAAATGCAGCCTTATTAGGATAGGTTTTGCTGGGTGAAATGCATTTAGCTGGACATGCTAGTCTAAGGTCATTTCACATATAATAAGTTTAAGCAACTTGCTGCGTATCTCAGAAATAGAAATAATTATTTTCTTTTGTAACTACAGCTCTATACTCCAACTCACAAGCATGAACTGTTCTTACTTTTCCATAAATATGGGATGGAATAGAGAAATCCAAGTGGTGTTTTTTTTTTTTTTTAATTTCCAGCTATCTTAGAAAGCACATTATCTTGAATAAATTTAATGTAATTGATCAGATACAAGAAAGGAAAGGAACAAAATTTGTGGATTCTAAGAACTGGCAAGACTGAGGTTTAAACTATTGGATGTTTGAGAGACAAAAGGAATCAATGAGATTTCATAGGAGATAGATAAATACATTTCTCTTTTGACTAACCCATTATCACTGCAGGATTATGTGAATGTAAGGTTAGAAGCAATTAGAGCTGAATATCAGAAGATGCCTGCATTTCATCATGAAGAAGAAAAACGTAATTTGGAGATGCTGAAAAAGAAGGGGAAAGATATTTTTCATCGACTTCATTTAAGTAAAGCCAAAATGGCTCATAGGAGGGAGATTTTAAGAGGAATGTATGAGGAGCTGAAGGAAATGTGTCATAAACCAGATGTGGAGCTACTCCAGGTACAAACTCACAATATGGTTTCAGGTTTTTGAATATTCA
>NW_016816209.1:69991-71999 GCF_001698545.2 Rhinopithecus bieti
TGTGAGCTTTGTTGATGTTAATCAAAGCTCCCTTATATACACCATCCCTAATTGCTCCTTCTCACCTCCTCTCAGGCCTATCTTTTGCTGTATTCACCTCTGACCAGTGACAAATCAGAAATGTGTTCATGTGCTGTGGGAACCGCTCTATCCCAGGAAGCCCTCTTCATTGTGCCTTATCAAACAGGACAAATAGGTTTTGTTTTATGTCTTCAATTGCCTTCTAATGTTATTAAAACTCATTTATTGTGTTACTATTAAATATGATAAAAACACTAAAAGTATATGTATTGGTTCTTTATTAAATAATTTTGAAAAATCATTATTCATGATCATGGCATAAAATATATTCTCTGGTTTTTTTTCTTTATTTCTGACTGTCACTGAGTGAAATAATAGATGACAGACATGTCTGAATGAAATTAAAATCAGTGGAAGAGAGTCGGGATCTTTGCTTCATACAAAAAGTTGGAGTGAAGTCTCAATAATAACTGGGAAATGTTGCTTTTCTTTCTCTTTAAGTATATTGCACTTATCCATGATGTTTCATTGTACTAATCTATCCTTTGAGTTAATATTACTTGACCTTTTATGCTGGGCTTTATTTTCATTCTCACCACATATATAAATAATCCTGAATCATTAGTGTGCTCTTCTACATTGACATACACAAGGTGATCAGACCAATGCTGGATTAATTGAATATTTTTTAAAAAGTAACTAAATATTAACTCCTACCTCAAACCATACACAGTCATTTCCAAATAGATTCAAGTCCTGAAGGTAAGGGGAACATGATATAATATTCTCATAAGGATTTCTTAACCAGGCAAAAATTGATAATAAAAAACTTAGTAGTTGCTTTATATTAATGATGACTTCTGTGTTTCAAAAAACATGATACCGGAATTGAAATGCAAACCATTAGTGGAGAAAGATATTCACCCGAACGTATATAAAATAAAATACAATACCTGTGCATGATGAACACTTAAAATGTATTTTAAGTATTTTTCCAGATTCTTCCAGGTTGGCCTAGAATAAACTTGGATGGCAGTCATTGCTGAGATCAGCTGTGGAAATGGGTGTTTTTTGGAGGACAGTAGTTATGCTGTGAACTTATGAAAACAACCAAGTATTCAGTAGCAACTAAAATGTGTCTCCATAACATTATTCTACAGATGTGTATCTGAAATACGAAATTTGGAGAACATTCTACTAGTGTTCTAGTGAAAAAAATACAGCTGGAAGCAATAAGGGAAGGAAGATGAAGGATAGAGAAACAATGAATTTCAGAAAAAATGCTATTTAGACAAAAATAGAATACTGCAGATACCAAGACAAAGTGGTTAAGGTGTGTGTTATGGAGCAGAAATGGCAGGAAATACCACAGTGAAGAGATTTACAGTTACATTCTTAGGTCTGTCTTTTACTCTGTCAATGTTGTGGCTTCTAAACACATCAGTGCTCTCCTTTGATCCATGTGCTAATTAACAGCCAACACTCTGCCCCCTCTCCCCGATTCTTTCATCGTTTTAAACTCAATCTAATTCTAATCCAGCTAATCACTGTAGCTAATGTAATCATCTAAGAATTTTAAAACTATTTTTGATGAACTAGTGAATATACCTCATTCTCAACAAAAATACTGTTTGAGAGGAAAATTTGATGGCATTTATAACCATTTAAGTGCATCCACACATGCAGACATATACGTACATAATACATGTATATATTTATGTATCTGAGTTAATTGCATTAATTAGAGTGGCTACCTAGATTAGGATAACATTGGGCTTTGCTGATGAAAGAATTTGGAATGTTGCTTGGTTACCCTGTAATTCCTATATGAATATATGAACCCTGTAATTTTATTACTGCAGAAACTCCCTTAGATGTAATCAAGGATGATTGTATAGGGATGTACATTGTTGAACTCTTTCCAATCATGTAAGAGAGAAAAATAAATATATTGTAATGTGGAAATAGTTTAGAAAACTAGAATGCA
>NW_016816210.1:0-5889 GCF_001698545.2 Rhinopithecus bieti
TATAACATGGACAAACCTCAAAAATTATGATAAATGAAAGAAGACAAACATAAGAGACCACATATTGCATGATCTCATTTATGTATTTTCCAGAAAAGCAAATCTATAGAGACAGAAAGTAGATTAGTGGTTGCCTAGGGCTGACAGTGGGAATGGGAGAAGACTATAGACTCAATGGATTTTACTGAGGTGACAGAAATGCTCTAAAATCAGATTGTGGTTGTAGCTGCATAAAAGTAAATTTACTAAAAATCACTCAGTTGTATACCTAAAATGAGTGAATCTTACAGCATATAAATACAACCCTAATAAGGCAGTTTTTTTTTTTTTTTTGTAAGAGAAATATGATGTTTACCAAGAAAAAAAAAAGCAGTCCAGTTCAAGAGACATGCAATGATGTGCTTTGGAATTCCCCGAATCCATAAAGAGAACTGATTTAGAGATATGTGCTTGGGGAAAGAGGTAGAAGGTTAAAGACGTTAAAACATGACTGTTATTTGTCCACATTTTGTGTGGGGTTACTAAAGGGACATGCTGGGCAACATTCTGTTTCCATTAAAGTCCAACTTGATGAAGGGTTTCTAGAGTGAAGCAAGCCAGAGCTGAATAAGACACAGGGAATGTTTTGTGATCAAGGCAATTAAATTGTGTGACAGGCTACTGAGGCAGCTACTGGCTTTCTTTTCCAGGGAGCATTATAAATGGTGACATCACCAGTCCTGCATGATTAACCCAACAGCGAGGGAGAGTACCAGATGACCCCATCATTGTCTGGGTCACAGCTGCTGATCCTTTTTGTCATTTGGCATGTAATCTCAACTTTGTTCATATTTTCTTTCTTTGGCCAATGATGTTGCTATATAGTTTTCCTTCTTTTCCTTTTTACTCTCTAGTTACCATAATGCTAAAGCTCATATATTGGTTAGATCATTTTCTCTCTGTGTGTGTGTGTGAGAGAGAGAGGAAGGGAGGGAGAGAGAAAGTGAGTAAGAGCAAGAGAGTGAGCTAGAGAGCCTTATACATACGTAACTCTCAGATTGCTTTGGTGCCTCAGTGGATCAAAACTGTAATATCTCATCCGTTTTATAAAATCTAATAAGGTTGCTTTTAATGATTTACAGATTCAAGGCTATTGTGTTTGAACACTTTCCATATTTCATGGTTTCCAAAAGTAATGCATAAACAGGAATTCTTTGCTCTACACTTTTTCTGGGTGTGAGTAAATCAAACAACGGGGACTACCCCTGCCTCCACACAGACATGGAATAAGTATAATTTTCTTTACTACTGAATTGCCTAGTTTCTACTTTTCCTTTAGAGCTTAGCTATCAATTTATTTGGGAAGTCTTCCTGGATTCTCTTTAGAAACCATCTTTCCTCAATAACAGGAGAACACACACACACACACACACACACACACACACACACAGACACACACAGTATGCAAGAGAATGAGAAAGAAAACGAGAGAGAGAATTTTGATATCCCGGCTAAGAATATAAGCTTTGGAACCAGACTGCAAGGGTTAGAGTGCTGCTTCAACCACTTCCTGGTACGCTTTCTAAGGCTCATGCTGTGAATATGAACATTTAGGCAGTCAAGACAATTCTAACTTCTAAATCGAGGATTAAATCAGACAATCCACACTGATCAGTCAATATACTACAGTAACAGACAATACAAATCTCAGTGACTTTGAAGAACAAGGGTTTATTTTTCACCCAAGCTACATGCCCATGGAGGGTTAACAGGGTGGTCACTTAGGGATACAGAAGACAAAGCAGTCACAATTTTAAGCACTTTGCTGCTCTTTATTTCTTTGGGTACGTGCAAGACTATATTTCCTTACATATGATTGGTTTGGCTAGTGAAAAACAAGCAATTCAGAGTCAACTCAGAGCTGATGTTTTAAGAACCACTGCATATTTGGCTATATTCTCCTATTATTTTTATTTTTCTACACTTCAAGCTTCCAGCAGGGAGGGACAAGTATTACAGCTATCTGTTTTATCCCAATCTCATGTCAGAATCCCTGACTCAGAGAAGACAGTACATTTTGACTTACAGATGAAAAGTCTCTATTAGCCAAAAGAATCACAATCACAGCTCCCACATACAGTCAAGTCTGGCTTAAAAGTTAACAAACCCTGGATACTACTTGGGCAGACCAGTACTCTGCTTGTTGGCCATCCAAGGAAACAGGTAGGTCAGCATGAAAATTGCTGTATACTTGTAAACATTAAAGATTATCCTTAAGGGATGTTTCTGAGACATTATAAGCACATTCCATGGAATTATAGGAAGAGTATAGCACTTCTGTTCTCAACCCTTCCTCTAGTTGTCAGGTCAAATACAGACAAACCTATCCCCATTTGAATCTGTTTCATCTCACCCATAATAGGTAGTTGGATAGAAGAAACATTAAGGTCATTTGTACTTGTAAACAATTCTATTCTATGATGCACAGGAATGAGATGCTACCTGGACAACAACTCATGTCAGCTGTTGTCAGGAACTGATGCCCACAAATCAGACAGGTTATGTTTAGGCCCTCTTGGGTGAACTGTAGTTTTGCTGAAGAAATTCTTGCAAATCACTCCCAATGAGCACTTGGATTCAGAAAGGACTTAGGGATAAAAACCAATGCTAGCACATTGTTCTGAAACAGAAACTTGTAAGCAACCTTTAAAAAGAGACATTGGCGGGGAATTTATCGATTGTTTGAAGGGAAGAAAATGAGAGATGGATAATAAAGTGCAAGTTGCTACATTCCCTGTCTTAGGTGAAAAATGTGAGCTTATAAATCCTGAGCTATTGTTGATAAAGGAGGAGACTCATTTATCTTAAGAAGACACATAAAAGAAAATAAGCGAAATATGATTAGGCCTATGCCAAGTGTTCAGATTAAATTCCTACCATCACAATCACTCCTGCCAGGTGAGTGCTTCCCACCAGTAAAGTCTGATTAAGATGCTGGCCTGAGTGATATTAAAAATACACACTGTGAAAATCCCTCCCAGAATAGATTCCTTCACGGGGTATGCACCCCAAGGGAGCCACCTGTCCTGTCTTCTATTTTCATTTGGAAACGTTGTCAGTTGTACATGACAGTGTCTTTTACGAGACTTCAAGTTACAGATTCAAAGGGCCCAGTGCCATTCTGATACTTGTGAGAAAGTTTTCCAGGGATAAGTTCAGAAATATGAAAGCTAGTATGCGTACACCTGGCCCTAGCGCTGTCTTACCTATTAATTTGGTCAACTCCTCAAGCTATCATGTCCAAATTGGCCTTCTAAAAGGTAGCATCAGATATACTCCCAATCTTTCAGATGTGTCACCAATTTACGCAATTATGTTTAGCCTTAAGTAAAGAGAAGCAGTAGTGGTCCAGAGGAGACATCTATTGCTGTTCTCTTGCTTGCACTCCTAAGCTCTAATAGCCTTCCCATATTTCATCCACGTGTTCTCAGAACAGAACAGTGGATACTGCATGGGGAAATCACTGCACCTGTGGAGAATCCTGATTGCTCAGTGAAGAAAGACATGACTTCTTTCTCCCCTCCTCACTTTTCCTAGAGCATCGCATAGGCGGAGCTATAAAGTGCCCTAAAGAAGAAGGAGGCAGAGTAGGAGGAGAGAGGGTAGGATATACTTAAGACTAGAGGTCCAAGAAGTTGTCTCTAAGAAGAATCCCAGATGAAGTGAGGGAGCCAGTCTTAGGAAGGTCTGAGTACAGGGAGAATGAGTATGGTACATTTGAGGATCACCAAGAATGGCATCAGCCAATGTGATCATAGTTGAGTCACACACACTCTACACAAGGTAAGGAGGAATGGGAGATGAATTCAGAGAAGTGGGAAGGGAGAAGGATCAATAGAGCATCTTGAAGAAGATGCCACTAGGAATTTGGATTTTATATTATTTGTGTGACTAGACCCCAGTGGAATACATTAAGCAGAGGAATGATGGGAGCTGATTTATATTTTATATTCTAAGACTTCCATGAAAGTTTGGAAACAAACTCTAATGAATTCACTGCCTCATAATAAATTCCAAAAGTAACTTTCTAGTAAAGAACTGGCTTATAATAGATCCTGTGATTTTGTTAAACTTAAATAATTTTTTGGAATGTATTCCCTCCTTCCTTTGCCTAGTAAAATCCATAGACACTATTGTTTAGACCACAGGTTTTGGAATCCAAAAGTTCAAACCATAGTTGTAAGTGTTAGAGTCCTAAAAAAAAAAAAATAAAAGATTTGGGGGAGGGGGTTAAGAAAACAGTTTTTTGAGTCCAGGTCCCATCACTTACTAGTCATAGAATCTTCCCTGGGTCTTTCTCCATCTGTGAAAAGGTATTCACAGTATCTCTCTTGGAAGGTTATGTGTATGCATGTATATTTGATTTGCTTAGTGTGGTGCCTGGAACACTGTAAATGTTCAATAGCAGCCCTATACTGACTGCTGGCCCCATCCATCCTCCAGGCCCCAGATCCCACATTCATTCCTTCTTGCTTCCTCTTCAAACTACCTTCTCTGACTTCCTATGGCAGTGACACTCTGCCACACTAATTTAGCACTTACTTGATTTGATATGCTCTGAGAGGCTTGTCTAAGAGGAAAAGAAAAGAGGACTATGGTAGAGTTGCCAGTGTCAAGAGGATGGGGGATGCAGGTGGTGAGAGGCAGGTATAAAGATATGAAAGGGAGCGTGCCAGAAAATTTGTCTTAGACATTTCCTAGCAGAAGGTG
The DNA here is from genome assembly GCF_001698545.2 of Rhinopithecus bieti. Taxonomy (NCBI): domain Eukaryota; kingdom Metazoa; phylum Chordata; class Mammalia; order Primates; family Cercopithecidae; genus Rhinopithecus; species Rhinopithecus bieti. The sequence goes on from NW_016816210.1 coordinate 4,750, forward strand.
AATAAAATTAGAACTCACCCAATATCCCTACCTACTGAAGAAAATGAAAGCAGAAGAGATTGTTTTACTTTGCCAAAATTGAGGCTGCTTTCTTCCCTGGGTAAGATGGTTGTTGAATAACTTTACCTGGAAATCAACAAATCATTAAATACTGAGAGACCAAAATTGGTTAAATGGACTTAATTTGCTCGCTTTGCCCTTTTAACTACCATCCCAGGTATTACCCACAGCCTTCCTACCAGCCAATCCATCCTTTTAAAAGGGAATCATTAATAGTCTGAGAAGTTTTCAGGGATCCAGAGTTGGGGTAATTCCCTCAGCAAGAAGGGCAGATAGCCTGGTAACAATGAAGATTAAAAATCTATAGGGAACCCAATCATAAACATTTATTAAGCCTTATTTGGGATAGTGGCTGTGATGGCTAATTGTATGTGTCAAGTTGATTAGGCAAAGGAATGCCAAGAGATTTGGTTAAACATTATTCTGGGTTAGACAGGTAAAGTAAATTCAAGAGATCCATTGTACGTGACTATATTTAACAACAACTTATTGTATGGTCAACATTGCTAACAGATTTCAAGTGTTCTCACCCTGGAAACTAAGTATCTGAGGTAATAGATATGTTAATTAGCTTGATTCAGCCATTCTCCAATGTATAAATATATCAAAACGTCACATTGTTTCAACCATTGTGGAAGACAGTGTGGTGATTCCTCAAGGATCTAGAACCAGAAATACCATTTGACCCAGCAATCCCATTACTGGGTATATACCCAAAGGATTATAAAGCATTCTACTATAAAGACACATGCACACGTATATTTATGGCGGCACTGTTCACAATAGCAAAGACTTGGAATCAACCCAAATGTCCATCAATGATAGACTGGATAAAGAAAATGTGGCACATATACACCATGGAATACAATGCAGCCATAAAAAATGGATGAGTTCACGTCCTTTCCAGGGACATGGATGAAGCTGGAAACCATCCTTCTCAGCAAACTAACACAAGAACAGAAAACTAAACACCACATGTTCTCACTAATAAGTGGGAGTTGAACAATGAGAACACATGGACACATGGAGCAGAACATCACATATCAGGCCGAGTCAGGGGGTGGGATGTAGAACTTCGAG